>NW_007260136.1:159231-227954 GCF_000164805.1 Carlito syrichta | reverse complement strand
GGATCTTTGTTTCTGTGAGAGGCCACTCAGTATTATAGACTCTAGTTCCATCCAGGTTGCAGTGAAATTCATGATTTTGTTCTTTTTTATGGCTGCGGAGTATTCCATCGTGTATATGTACCACATTTTTTTAATCCAGTCCTCTTTTGATGGGCAGGATGGTTGTTTCCAGGTTCTTGCTATTGTGAACAATGCTGCGATAAAAATACGTGTGCAGGTATCTTTTTTATAGAGTGATTTGTGTTCTTCAGGGTATATTCCCAGTAGGGGGATTGCAGGGTCATATGGAAGGTCAATTTTTAGAGCTTTTAGGAATCGTCACACTGCTTTCCACAGAGGTTGCACTAGTTTACACTCCCACCAACAGTGTAGAAGTGTTTCCTTTTCACCACACCCTCTCCAGCAGTTGTTACTTTTTGAGTTGTTGATAATTGCCATTCTGACTGGAGTTAGGTGGTATCTCAGTGTGGTTTTGATCTACATCTCCCTGATGATTAGTGAGGTTGAGCATTTCTTCATGTGTTTGTTGGCTGCTCGAATGTCTTCTTTTGTGAAGTGTCTGTTCATATCTTTTGCTCATTTTATAATGGGGCTGTTTGTTTTCTTCTTTTCAGTATGTTTCAGTTCCTTGTAGATCCAGGATGTTAAGCCTTTGTCAGATCTAGAGTTGGCAAATACTTTTTCCCAGTCTGTAGGCTGTCTCCCTGCTCTCTTGATGGTTTCTTTGGCTTTGCAGAAGCTTGTCAGTTTAATAAGGTCCCATTTGTCTATCTTCTCTCTTAAGTCCTGTGGGTTTCGGGTTTTGTACAGGAATTGGATGCCAGTTCCGATTTCCATGAGAGTATTTCCTTCCTTTTCTAAGGTTCTTATGGTTTGAGGTTTTACATTTAGGTCTCTGATCCATTTGGAGTTAACCTTTGTGCATGGGGATAGATAGGGGTCCTGTTTCAATCTTCTGCATGTGGTCAGCCAATTTTCCCAGCACCATTTACTGAATAGGTTCTCCTCTCCCCATTGGTAGGTGGTGGGGGCTTTGTCGAAGATGAGTTGGTTGAGAAATTGAGGTTTTGCTTCTGGAATCTCAATTCTGTTCCATTGATCTATATGCCTGTTCCTGTACCAATACCAAGCTGTTTTGATGATTGTAGCTTTATAGTAAAGTTTGAAATCTGGTATTGTGATACCACCTGCTTTGTTTTTTTTGCTGAGGATTGTTCTGGCTATTCTTGGATGTTTGTGTTTCCATATGAATTCCTGTGTTGTTTTTTCTAGGTCTGAGAAGAATGTTGTTGGTAATTTAATGGGTATTGCATTGAATTTGTAGATTGCCTTAGGTAAGATGGACATCTTCACAATGTTGATTCTTCCGATCCATGAGCATGGGATATTTTTCCACTAGTTCATGTCGGCTTTGATTTCTTTGAGCAGTGTTTTGTAATTTTCATTGTAAAGGTCTTTCACGTCTCTGGTTAGGAAGATGCCAAGGTATTTCATTTTTTTTGTGGCTATTGTGAATGGAACTGTGTTTTTTATTTGGGTTTCTATTTGTTTATTATTGGTGTAGAGAAATACGATTGTCTTTTGTACATTTATTTTGTAACCTGAGACTTTGCCAAAGGCTTTTATCAATGTAAGGAGGCCTTTGACAGATTCTCTTGGGTTTTCAAGGTACACAATCATATCATCTGCATAGAGAGATAACTTGACTTCCTCTTTTCCTATTTGAATACCTCTGATTGCCTCCTCTTCTCTGATTGCTCTAGCCAGGACTTCCAATACTATGTTGAACAGGAGGGGAGAGAGTGGGCATCCTTGTCTAGTTCCAGTTTTCAGGGGAATTGGTTCCAATTTTTGTCCATTTAGGAGTATGCTGGCTGTGGGTTTCTCGTAGATGGCTTTTAGTATTTTGAGGTATGTTCCCCGTATGCCTAGATGTTCAAGGGTTTTTAACAAGAAGGGATGCTGGATTTTATCAAAAGCTTTTTTTGCATCTAGTGATATGATCATGTGGTTTTTGTTTTGACATCTGTTGATGTATTTAATTACATTTATGGTTTTACGAATGTTGAACCAGGCTTGCATGCCAGGAATGAAGCCTACTTGGTCATGGTGGATGATTTTTGAGAGGTATTGCTGAATCTGGTTTGCTAGGATCTTGTTGAGAATTTTAGCATCTATGTTCATCAAAGATATTGGCCTGTAGTTCTCTTTCTTTGTTGGATCTTTACCTGGCTTGGGTATCAATGTGATGTGGGCTTCGTAAAATGATTTGGGGAGAGTTCCATCTTTTTCAATCACCTGGAATACCTTCAGTAGGATTGGTATCAGCTCCTCCTTGAATGTCTTATAGAATTCCGCTGGAAAGCTATCTGGACCAGGGCTTTTTTTTGTAGGAAGTTTTCTTATTACGTAGACGATTTCCTTGATTGTTATTGGTCTATTTAGGGTCTCAATTTCTCCTTGTTCCAACCTAGGTAGGTTGTGTGATGTCAGAAAGTCCTCCATTTCCTTCTGGTTTTCAAGTTTGTTTCCATACAAGTGTACGTAGTAGTCTCTAATGATCTTTTATATTTCTTCAGGGTCAGATGTGACTTCATCTTTTGTGTTTCTGATTATGCTTATTTGGTTTTTTTCTCATTTTTTTCTTGGTCAGTCTAGCTAGGGGACCATCAATCTTATTTACCCTTTTGAAGAACCAGCTTTTTATTTCATTGATTTTTGTATTATCTTTTTGTCTTCTATGTCCTGGATTTGGGCTTTTATTTTGGTGATCTGGATTCTTCTGCTGAAATTAGGGTTTTTGTGGTCTTGCTTTTCCAGCTTCTTTAGGTGGCTTGTTAGGTTGTGAATTTCTGTTCCTTCCATTTTCTTCATGTGTGTTTGTAGGGATATAAATTCCCCTCTTACTACAGCTTTCAGGGCATCCCAGAGATTGTGGTAAGATGTTTCTTCATTTTCATTTGTTTCCAGGTATCTTTTGATCCCTGTTTTGATTTTGTCATTGACCTAGGAGTTGTTTAGCATCATGCTGTTTAGTGTCCATGTCTTTGTGGGTTTTGGGGGGACTTTGTTGGTGTCAATGTTTATTTTTATTCTGCTGTGGTCCGAGAAGGTGTTTGGTAGAATTTTGGTCCTTTTAAATTTGCTTTTGCTTGATTTATGGCCGAGTATGTGGTTGATCTTAGAATATGTTCCATGTGGTGATGAGTAGAATGTGTATTCTGTGGTCTTTGGATGGAGTTATCAATTAAGTCCATTTGGTCCAAAGTCACATTGACGTTCCGGATCTCCTTGCTGATTTTTTGTCCTGATGATCTGTCTAGGGTTGTGAGTGGGGTATTAAAGTCCCCAGTTATGATAGTGGTAGAGTCAATATCTTTCTTTAGTTTTCCAAGAAGTTGCTTTATGAAAGTTGGCGCACCTATGTTGGGTGTGTATATGTTTAGGATAGATATTTCTTGTTGATGGATTGAGTCTTTTATCATTATGTAGTGGCCTTCTGCATCTTTTTTGATTTTTAATAGCTTGAAGGGTATTTTGTCTGAAATTAAGATTGCTACTCCTCCTTTCTTTTGTATTCCGTTCGCCTGAAAGTTTGTTTCCCATCCTCTTACTTTGAGTCTGTGGGTGTCCTTTCTAGTGAGGTGAGTCTCTTGAAGGCAATAGATTGTTGCCTGATGATATTTTATCAGTTCTGCCATTCTGTGTCTTTTCAGTGGTGCATTTAGTCCATTCACATTTAGGCCAATAATTGAAATGCAAGAGTTGATCCCTGTCATAAGGTTTTTACAGAGTTGATTCTGTTTATTTGTTGTCTTTTGAATTTGGAGTTGGTTCATGTGTGTTTTTAATCTTTTGCCTGTACTCTTGTGAAGAATGCTGTTGTTCTTTTTTCTTTTTCTTCTGTGTTCAGTACTTTCTTAAGTGTTTCTTGTAGAGGTGGTCTGGTGGCAGTGTAGGTTCTTAGGGATTGGATGTCTGGAAAAGATTTCAATTCTCCCTCACTAATGAATCTTAGTTTGGCTGGGTAGGTTATTCTTGGTTGAAATTGTTTCTCTTTTAGAACTTTGAAGATAGGGCTCCAGGCTCTTCTGGCCTGAAGGGTTTCTGTGGATAAATCTGCTGCTATTCTAATTGGTTTTCCCTGGTAGGTAGTCTGACCTTGTTCTCTTGCTGCCTTTAGGATTTTTCCTTTCATAGCTACTTTGTTTAGGCGAATTATTCTGTGTCTGGGAGTTGGTCTTCTCGTTTGTTGTCTTGCAGGGGTTCTCTGAATCTCTTGTGTTTGAATTTTTTCATCCTTGATGAGATAAGGGAAGTTTTCTTGAATGATTTTATGAAATGTTTGTTCCAGCGTGGCTTCTGTTTCTCTTTCTGCCTTAGGAAGCCCAATTATTCTTAGGTTTGGTCTCTTGAAGTGATCATTCATCTCTTGCAGGTTTTGTTCTGTCTTTTTGAGCTTCTTTTCTATGCTTTTGACAGTTTGGGTTAGTTCTGTGTTTTGGTCTTCGAGCTCTGAGATTCTTTCTTCGGTTTGGCTGATTCTGCTTTCCATGCTTATTAGTCTGTTGTTCATTTCCATCACAGTATTCTTTACTGCTGTCATTTCTGACAACAGCTCCTTCCTATTTTCTTCTTATTTCTCCTCAGTTTTTAAAATTCTCTCCATTAATATCTTGATGTCTGGGTTTTTTGCATGTAACCAGTCATTTTGAGGACTCTTCATTGTCTGTGTTCCAGAATCTGTTTTTTCAGTGTCTGATTTCCCAGGGGTCTGTGTAGGACCTATATTCTTCTTTTGGTTTTTCTTCATTTGCGCGGTTTTTTTCCCCTCTCTACTTTTTCCTTCCCTCCACATCACCGTCTTCTTTAATTCTGTTATTCAGGGGTAAAGGGATTGGTTTTACCTCTGTTTGTTCAATCTCCTATTCTTTATGTATGTTCTCTTACTTTGTTCAGTTCTGAAGTTGCACTGTAGGTTGGAGGTGGTCCTTTTTGCAGTTTTGAGATGTATTTAAGGGGAGAGCTGTGATTCAAAATCTGTCTGCAGGTCCTGGTATTCGCTGACAGGCGTGTGGATAATGTGGAACCCACTTCCTACTGCCCTGGAATCTGTCCATGCAGTGGGGCTGTAGCTTTACTCCCTGAAATAAAATGTGGTTATCAGAGGGGAGAGAATGGAGCAGATAGTGGGTTGAAGAGGGGAGTGGAGAGATAGAGGAGTAAGGGGGGAAACAAACGAGTGTGCCAACAAATAGAGAAGCCTATACTGAAACAGATAAAAACAATAGACCACAGCTACAGTCAAACCAACTCTCATACAAACAAAAATAAAACATATAGTGATGCTAATATACAAGCTAACCAATCACCTTGTTAGTGTGTTGTTCCTCTATACAAAGATATGGTTTACAGAGAGAAGAAAAGAGAAGAAAAGGAAAAAAGATAAAAGGGAACAATACAGTAGGAATAGAATTAAGTCATTAAACTGATAGAATCAATGAAGTACACTCTGAGACTTTTCGTTTAAGTCCAATGTCCTTTCAGGTCTGATTTCTAGTTTTCTTTTCAAGTTGGTAAATTAGTTTGCAGTTAGAGTCAATTGGCCCTGTTCTGCTGTGAAGGACAGTTCAGATTAACCTTCCTTCAGCAGTTTGGTCTATGTCTTTATCAAGCTTGTTTCTCCCGTTTCAGTGTTGTTACCTTGAATTGCCAGCAGTTGGTGCTATCTCATCTGCTCACCACAGTGGGGGTGGGGCCGGACAGGAACAAGATGGATGCCTGCTTCCGAGCAGGCAACAGGAGCCCCATGCTGGGCGGGCAGGACAGTCTCGGATGCAGGATAGGTGGCAGTGATCCCAGCAGATCTTCCCTGAAGCGGTTCATTGTGGATCTCCTCAAGCCGCGTGGTGCGATATGCTACCCCTTCCAGAGGCCGCGGCAGTGGTGGTAACGGCGACGGCAGTGGCAGCGGTGGTGGGGGGAGGGATGGTGGCGGTGGTGGCGGTGGGACCATTTGGAATGCAGTCAAAACTGTCCAGTTGTTGCGATGGCAGCGGCCGAGCTCTGTCTGTAGAGCAGGCTGCGATGCTGGGGTCCCCATCCCCCTGGGGCGAGAGTCAGAGACCCACTGCAGATCTCCCTTGCAGAGGGCTTCAGACACCGGGTTGCCCCGTCACCATCTTGCTGCCGTCCCTTTGCCCACTTTTTAATGGGGCTATTTGTTTTTTCCTTTCAGCATGTTTGAGTTCCTGGATGTTAGGACTTTGTTGATATATAGTTGGAAAATATTTTTTCCCATCTGTGGACTGTCTACCTGCTCTCTTGATTTTTTTTTTCTTGGTAGAAGCTTTTCAGCTTAATGAGGTCCCACTTGTCTATCTTATCTCTTACAGCATGGACACCTGGGGTTTTGATCAGGAATCGGTTGCCACTCTGATTTCTGTAAGGGTGTCTCCTGTGTATTCTAAGCTTCTTGTAGTTTGAGATTTTATGTCTAGGTCTTTGATTCATTTTGAGTTGATCTTTGTGAATGATGATAGGTAGGGATCCTGTTTCAATCTTCTGCATGTGGTCAGCCAGTTTCCCCAGCACCATTTGCTGAATAGGTTCTCCTCTTCCCAGTGGATGTTGTCAGAGACTTTGTCAAGGAAGAGTAGGTTGAGAAATTGAGGCTTTGCTTCTGGTCTGTATGCCTGTTCTTGTACCAATACCAGGCTGTTTTGATTATTGTATCCTCATAGTAGAGTTTAAAGTGTAGAAGTGTGATATCTCTTACCTTCTTTCTTTTGCTAAGGATTGTTTTGGCTATTCATGGCATTTATATTTCCATATGAATTTCTGTATGGTCATTTCAAGGTCTGAGAAGAATAATGTTGGTAATTAAATGAGTATTGCATTGAATCTGTAGCTTGCCTTGGGTAAGATGAACATCTCAACAATGTTGATTCTTCTTATCCCTGAGCATGGAATATTTTTCCATTTGTTTGTGTCTTCTTGGATTTCTTTGACCAGTGTTTTGTAGTTTTCATTTTAAGGTCTTTCACTTCTCTGGTTTTGAAGATGCTGAGTTATTTCTTTTTTAATGCTATTGTGAATGGGATTGTACCTTTTATTTGATTATCTATCTGTTTATTTCTGGTGTATAAGAATGTGACTGTCTTTGTACATTTATTTTGTGCCTCAAGACTTTGTCAAAGTCCTTTATCAGTGCAAGGAGGTTTTTGACAGATTCTCTTGGATTATTGAGGTATAGGATCATATTGTCAGCAAAGAGAAATAACTTAACTTCTTTTCATATTTGGATACCCCTGATTTCCTTCTCTTGTCTAATTCCTCTAGCTAGGACATCCAACATAATGTTGAACAAGAGAGTTGAGGGTGGGAAGCCTTGTCTTGTTCTGATTTTTAGGGGAAATGCTTCCAGTTTCTGTTCATTTAGCAGTATGTTGGCTGTGGGTTTATCATAGATGGTGCTTACTGTTTGAGGTATGTTCCTTCTATATCTAGGTGTTGGAAGGTTTTTGTCAAGAAGCGATGCTGGATTTTATCAAAAGCTTTTTCTGCATCTGATGATATAATCATGGTTCTTGTTTTTGCATCTGTTGATGTATTAAATTACATTTATAGTCTTGTGGATGTTGAACCAGTCCTGCATCTTGGGGATAAAGCTTACTTGGTCATGGTGGATGATTTTTGAGATATGTTGTTGGATCAAATTTGCAAGAATCTTGTTGAGAATTTTTGCGTCTATATTTTTTAGGAAGATTGACCTGCAGTTTTCTTTTTTATTGTTGTTGGAGCTTTACCTGGTTTGGGTATCAGTGTGATGTTAGCTTTGTAAAGTGATTTAGTGACAATTCCATCCCTCTCAGTTGCCTGGAATACTTTCAATATGATTGGTATCAGCTTCTCTTTATATTTTGTAGAATTTCACTGTAAAGTCATGTGGTTTAGGGTTTTTTTTTGTAGGTAGTTTTCTGATGATGAGTCAGTTTCCTGGCTTGTTATTGATCTATTTAATGTCTCAATTCTTCTTGTTTCAACCTTGGGAGGTTGTGTGATGTCAGAAAGTCCTTGATTTCATTTAGGTTATCAATTTTGTTTCCATATAGATATGCATAGTAGTCTCTGATAATCTTTTGTATTTTTTGGGGGTCAGTTGTGATTTGATCTTTTGCATTACTGATTGTGTTTATTTGTGGTTTTTCTCTTTCACTTGATCAGTATGGCTAAGAGTCCGTCAATCCTGTTAATTCTTTCAAAGAACCAGCTTTTTGCTTTTTTTTTTTTCTATGATATTTTTGTCTTCTATGCCCTGTATTTGGGCTTTTGCTTTTACTTTTTGGTGATCTGGATTCATCCACTGAAGTTAGGATTAGGGTTAGGGTTAGATTCTTCCACCTCCCTTAGTTGATTTGTTGTGCTGCTAACTTGTGATCTTTCAATTTTCTTGATGTGTGCTCATAGAGATATAAATTCCTCTCTTACAAGTGATTTCATGGCATCCCAGAGGTTTTGGTAAGATGTTTCTTCATTTTCTTTTGTTTCCAGGACTCTTAATTTCTGTTTTGATTTCTGTGTTGACCCAGTAATTGTTCAATATCATGCTGTTTAGTGTTCATGTCTTTGTGTGTTTGGGGGAAATTTTGTAGGTGTTGATATTTATTTTTATTCTACCGTGGTCTAAGAAGGTGCATGCCAGTGTTTCTATCTCATGGAGTTTGTTTAGACTTGATTTATTGCCACAGTTGTGATTGATCTTGGAGTACGTATGTGTGGCAATGAGTAGAATATGCTTTATGTGGTTGTTGGGTGAAGTGTTCTGTAGGTATATATTAAGTCCATTTGGTCAAGCATCAAGTTGAAGTTCTGGATCTCTTTGTTGATTTTTTTTTTTTTTTTTCCTCAGTGATCTATCTAGGAGTCAGTTATTTAATTCCCCAGCTATAATAGAGTTAGAGTCAACATCTTCTTTTAGTTTACTTACAGTGATGTTACCATGTAGTGTGCATATATGTTGGGGATGGATATTTCTTGTTGATAAATTGAACCTGTTATTTTTATGTGGTGTCCCTTTGTATATTTTTAAATTGTTGATAGCTTAAAGAGTATTTTTTTCTGATATTAAGATCGTAACTCCCACCTTATTTTGTAACCCATTTACCTGAAAATTCTTTTTCCATCCTCTAAATTTGAGTCTGTGTGTATCCCTTTTGATGAGATAACTTTCCTGGATGCGGCTAATTATTGTATTATGTTTTTTATCCAGTTTGCCATTCTGTGTCTTTTCAATGGTACATTTAGTCCATTCATGTTAAGGCTGATTATTGAAAGGTTATTGTTTATCCTTTTCATGTGGTTCTTATAAAGTTTTTTTTTTGTTGTTGTTTGTTTCCTTTTAACTTTTGGGTTGATGTATGTGTGTGTTTCCAAGTTTTCAGTTGCCATGTATTCTCTGTGATTCTGCATTCTTCTGTTCTTTTGGGAAGTGCATGATCATTCTCTCTTTTTCTTTCTTCTGTTCTTAATACCTTTTTAAGTGTCTCTTATAGAGCTGGTCTGGAAGCTGCACAATCTTTTAGGGATTGGATGTCTGGGAAGGATTTGAATTCTCCATCACTGATGAAACTGAGCTTGGCTGGTTAGGAAATTCTTGGTTGAAATTATTTATCTTGAGGACTTTGAATATTGGACTCCAGTCTCTTCTAGCTTGTAGTGTTTCTGCTGAAAGGTCTGCTGCTATTCTGATTGACTTTTCCCAGTAGGTAGTCTGAGGTTTTTCTCTTGCTTCCTTTAGATTTTTTTCTTTTGTGCCTACTTTGTGTAGTTGAATTACTATATATCTAGGGATTGGTTTTCTTCTCATTTCATATCTTGTGAGGGATCTCTGCAGCTCTTTTGCTTGGCTGCTCACATCTCTGGTGAGATGGGCAAAACTTTCTCAGATAACCTCCTGGAATACTTGCTCCAAGGTGTTCGCCCTTTCCTTTTCTTCTTCTGGGATACCAATCAGGCATAGATTCACCCTCTTGATATAATCACACATCTGTGGAGACTCTTTTCTTTCTTTCTGAGTTTTCTTTCTATGTTTTTTTATGGATCAGGTTAATTCCATGTTTTGGTCTTCCATTTCTGAGATTATCTTTTCTGCTTGAGTAATTCTGCTTTCCATGCTTGTCATCTTGTTACTTATTTCCTGGATGAAATCATTTATGCCCAAAATCTCTGTTACAAGTTCTTTCAATGTTGTATCTTATGTCTCTTCAGTGTTATTTACTCATTCCATCCATTCCCTAATCCTTGTTGAACTCTGGGACAGTTGTTGGTGACTTCTATTGTTTGGGCTCTGAGGTCTGATTTTTCAGGCATTTTCTCTTTGTTACACTGGTAATTACCTATGTTCTTCCATTGATTTTTCCTCATTTGTGACAGATATCTTTCTTTACTCTCTAGCTCCATTATGCAGTGGCTGTGGGAGAGACTTTCACTTCTGATGTTTGCTCAACTCTCTATTGCTCCCTGATTGTGGCTCTGAATTTATTTCATTTAACAGCACTGTGGGTGGTACACTTTACTGTCTCTTTTTGTTTTGAGAGTTGAATAAGGTGGAGAATGGGGAGCTAGGATTTAGAAACCACTTGGAAATTACGATGTTCACTGATTGTGCTAGAGGTTCCTTGAGACCCACTCCCCACCATCATGCTATATGATGATGCATTGGGTACATTTGTGTATCCCGAGTCCAAGATATAGTAACAGCAGTAAGGAGAACAGAGAAAAGCAGAATTAAATAAGACAAAGATAAAAAAATTTTAAAACCCCAGAAATACAAAAACAAAAACAAAAGCAAAAAACAATGAAACACATACACACACACAAACAAAAAACAAAACAACCTGGAAAAAAAACAAAGCAAAACAAACAAATAAACAAAAACCCCCAAACAGGAAAACCAAACATATGCACACACACCCAATACAAAACAAATAAGAAAAAAAAGTGAAGAGAATAAGGAAAAATGTAATTTAAATTGAGCCTTCGTACATAGTTTCACGCACACACATTAAACCAAAAAAAGAGAACAAAACAAAAAAATAAGAAAACGAATAAAAAATGCAAGATGACACTCAGTCATTCTTGCACACACATAAACAGAAAAGATAAAACAAAAGAAGACAGAAGAAAGAAAAAATAAAATGCAAAATAAAAAAAAAGTGGGGGGAACGCACATAGAACCCTCACTTGCACATTCATTCAAAAAAGAAAACAAAGCTTAAAAAAAACCCCAAAACAAACAGAAAAATATTATTCCTGTCCTCTTGTGGCAGCTTCTGTAATTGTTCCTCTCAGCTGCTCACAGGTATGTCCCCTTTCTGTCTCCTAAGGATCTGTGGCCTTATTCACAATTTCCCCAGTGTCCTGCCAGGGAAGGAGGAAGAGGTGGCAGGAGTGGGTAGGGCTTCAGTCCTCCCCACTCTTGTATGGTCAGAGGATTCCCTCTGGTGAGGAGATGCGGAATTGTCTCTTCCCCAGGTAGTGATTGGGGTGGAAGAGATCCAACCAGGATTATCCTGGAGTAGAGTCCTCCTATCATAGCTGACTTCCAGGCTCTGTCTGAGTTCATCCCTCTCAGTAGTGCCCCAGTGTTCAGAGAATTGCTGGGGAGGAGGGGGTTGAGTCAGTCCCAGTCTCACTGCTGATCTCTTCTGAGGTCTTCTGCATCCTTTTCTGGTCACACCCTTTGTCCTGCAGCTGAAACAGTCTAGGGTATGGGGCACTGGAGACTCAGCACTTGTTCTCTCCCTCTGGAGTTTGTGCTTTCAGTATATTCCCTCTGAGTCACAATCAATCCCTGAGTAGTTAATCTGCTGGTCACAGAGATAGCGTCTGTCGCTCTGTGGTGAGCAAGAAAGAGCACTTTCCTGCCCAGTTTTCAAGATGGTGGCAGGGTGCCTCTTTCATCTACTCCAGTGGAGCTCTCCTCTGGGTTCCCTCACTGTGCTTGCTCCATAGCACTTGCTGCCAGAGTCCAGCCAGAAACTTCAGTGATGAGACAGAGCCTGGAGCCAACAATTACTCTCAACAGTTTTCTTCCCAGGAAGGGCTTTGCTGATTTTTAACAAAATGGTGCTCTGCTTCTGTGCCCCAGGAAGTACTAGGGTTCAAGCAGAGCAACTGTGGCACAAGTCTCTTCACCAGAAAAACCCTGGCTGCTTATTCCCAAGTCCCCACTCAGTCGGTCACTCACACGCCCACTTACTCACAGGCACATTTGCAAAATTTTCCATACACTCACTGCCTCACACTGGGACTTGCATGGTCTGACTGGCTCTGATGCTGAAGTGGGAAGGAAACATTTCTACAAAAATGTATTCTTTCTTGGCAGTCTGAAATCTGAGTTGACTGAGTCTGATTTTGTTTACTGTTTTTCAATTTTAATAAGTTTTAATGTATATTTTTGAGGTTTACAACATGATTCTGTGGAATATATATATATATAAATTATAATAATGGTGAAACAGATTAATATATCTATCATTTCATGTTATTTGTGAAAAGAACAGCTAAGGGCTACATGCTTAACAAAAATCCCTAGTACAATATAATTTTATTAATGTTGGTCCTCAAGTTGTCTATTGGATCTCTAACATTGTTATTGTTTTAATTCAGAAACTTACAAGCACCAAATTAGACATAGAGAAGTACTTTGCAATAGGTATGTACTCTATGATTGCTATATAATACAATTACGGAAAATATACACCATTTTGGGGGTTCCACTTTTATCTACTTATTCCCAAATGTACACTTTTAAAATTTCTTATTTTTCAAACCCAACAGGATGTCAAATATAGTTAAATTATTACCTAGCATAACATTTTAAAATCCAGATTATATGGTTTAAAAAGTTAGTTTATATATCCCAAACTGAAACTTGCATATGCTGCAGCTAAAAAGCAATAGTTTTAGCAGTAGATAACTTGGGGGTCTTCGGCCTTTTCATGAACTTCCCAATTAGAGTCTGTAAGACAAAGAGGGAAAGTCTTCCACCAAAGTGAAATTAAGAATGTTGCTATTTCTGTAGAGACCATTTTCTTGGACTGCCTTAGAAAATAGCCATTGATTTAAGAGAGGGGATAAGGGTGGACCACAGGGAACTGCTGCTGAGATTAAAATGTAAAATGGCTTGATGATTATGCCCAGACAACAATTTTCACTTGATAACCCTATATGGAATTAACAAGAGGCAGATAGACATGGGTTCTATGATATTTGAGAAAAATAAATTGCCAACCCCCCCAAAAATCATTAACAACCTGTTTCATTATCAACTAAGAAATCTCCTAATGCCCCAAACAGAGGTGAGCAGCAAAATGGCACATCTTCCAGAGAGGTTGTTCTATCTGAGGCCAACTCATATGTCTATGGAGGGACTGATGTGGGCAATTCATCCAGAGGACAGAGCTGTTGGGGTTTGGAGAATAACAGAAAAAAAAATACTGTAGAGAAGACCAAGGGATTTGCCTCTCAGCCAGGACTAGGTTCTCATCATTTCTTTTCAAATGGTCTTGACAAGTGTTATGTCCCAGGAACTGCTGTGTTGCCATTTCTACCTGTTCCAGTCCAAGAGATTATCTTTTTCTTCTCCATTATTGTATAATAAATATTTATAAAAAGTTATCATCAGATGACTAAGAGTAACATCTTACCTGAGGCAGTATAATATACAAAGCATAGAAATGCTGGTTTTGGTGTTGAATGAGATTTTAGGGGTGTTTCCCTAGAAGAGCTTGGGAAGTATATTTCAGGTATGTTCATAAATGAGAAGAGAGCAGATATGGATGTTGAATAGACTAAGGAGTGAACTCTATTGGACATCGGTACTTGTATAAATTATTTTGTTTTCCCTTTTTTCCCTGTTAATGAAACCTACTTTGCCAAAAATATTAATTTCCTTGTCATCATCACGTACCCTGGTCTGGTCTACCTGAGAATATATGTGAATGAATGAATCTTCTGAAAAGTCTTTTTAAAAGGAACAGCCCCAACTTTCTCTTTTTCCCAGGTGCTTCCACTCTCTGCTTTCTGCTTCAAATGTGGATATTTATAGGTACAGCAGCAATTTTTCATTAATGATACAGCAAAACCAAAAATATAGGAGAATGGGTCTTTGCTGACTTTTCAGAGCCATGGTGCAAGCACTTGAGGCATGTCACTGCCTCTTCTTGTTGCAAGAAGCACTTAGAACTCTGGCTTACTTATGTCACTCTTGGTTATTTTTGTGTTTTAAGTCAAATGTAGTTTTAAAATATAAGACAGGTATCTTAGCTTTGATACCTTGGAATATGAGTACATAAATCTGATTAGTGTGCTGACTAGTACTCGTGAATATTTTAATTATTAGTCTTAGTAAAAAGTTGCCTATTTCTCTCCAATTGAAAAGTTCATTTTTTTCCTCTAACTCAAACTAATGATTAATATTTCTGCTAGAACTGTTATATAGATAAATAAATTACAGAGATAGAGGTAAAAGAAGTTTCAAAGAGAGGCAAAACATGTAGAATTATGAAAATAGAAAAATAAACATTGTCAGGTAAAATGTAACAGGCAATAGAAATTTAGAAAGCACTGGCAGAAAAACATTGCTGCAGAGTTGATGCAAAGTATTGAAACATTTTAGCTATTATTTTCAACTTAATTTCTTCTGAATATCTTTGATTTCTTCTGAATCTCAAAGAATACTTGTGATTTTCAGGTTCTTCTACATTCTAAATCATCTGTTTTTTTATTTGTGGCTATTGAAATAGGCTCAAAGAGTAGAGGGTGGTTAAAAAAAAAAGAGGTGAGGCTGTTTCTTCAACTCTCTTTGCCTCAGGGACATCTCTGGAAGGGCAGTGTCTTCACTGAGGCTTTATCCAGTCCAGATAGGACCACCGTAGGAACAATTGCCATCAGGTATCAGCATCTTTCCTTTACTCTTCTACCCTAGAGGGTAGCGGTTTCTTAATGACTTTTCTTAATGTTGTGTTATCAGTCTTGTTTGACTTCATCTTCTGACACGAACATGACATATTCTATTAAATTCTCTCTGTCAGAGTATCTTCTCTTTTTCTGACTATAATCATCATAAAAGAAAACATGATTCTGATTGGAATAGTAGGCATCATAATCACAGGAAAGATGGCTTCACAGGGGAGTCAGAACCCTCCTGGTTGGCACAAAAAATAGAGGATGGTGAATGCAGAGATGAGAAAGCAGTTTTGTGAGCAAATAAATCTCAGGGAGTGGGTCAAAACGTGTCTCTGATGTGAACTGAGCTACTCAGACACCAGTCTCACCAACCAGGTATGTCACTTCCTTTTTTTAAGAGGGGAAATTAAGTCGCTTCTTTTTTTTTATTTTGCGTTGGAGTTTCACTCTTGTTGTCCAGGTCAGCGTGCAGTGGCATATCCACAGCCACCACAGGCTCAACCTGCAGGGCTCAGGTGATCCTTCAACCTCAGCCTTCCAAGTAGCTGGAACTATAGACGTATACCACTACGCCCAGTCAGTTTTTGTGAACTATTGTAGAAATGAGGTCTCATCAAGTTGCCCAGGCTGGTCTTGAACCCCCGGGGTCAGGCAATCCTCTCGCCTTAGCCTCCCAAGGTGCTAGAGGGTGAGCCACTGCGCCCGACCTCACTTCCTGTTTTAAGAGGAGGAATTAGAGCAGACATGTCCAACCAACTGCCAGTGGGCTGCACATGGCCCATGTGGCCCACGCTCCCAAGACAGCTAGTAATGTGGCCCCACACATCTTTTTGTGTTTTTTTGGTCTGTTTTTAGCATTTATTTTCTTCGTGATCCCATGTAGTTCCATTCTGAAGTTCACAATCACGCTGTTTGGCAGCACATACATTTGTGATCAGCTGTTTTCAGTTGTGAAGCATACAAAGAACAAAATTCAAACAAATATTACTGATGAGCACCTTGAGAACTTACTAAAAATTGCAACCACTTCCTTTGAACCAGACTTTGATAGATTTGTTTTACAAAATCAAGGTCAAATTTACCACTAGTTTTGTATTGTTCTCATTTTTCTAAACTTTATAATAAAAAATGTCTTATTATGTATGTATTCTATGTATACTAGCTATATTATATAATTATATAATTGCAGCCCCAAACAATTACCCTTTATTCTATGTGACTCAGGGAAGCCAAAAGTTTACTCAGTGTGGCCCAGGGAAACCAAAGGGTTGGACATCACAGAGTTAGTGTTGATAATGTATTTTCCCCTTAGTAGTCCTGAGGGAACAAGAGTTTGTGTTTTATGGGATAAGGTAGGATTGGGAAATGACAGAATTTTTCCACTGAGATTGTATCCAGGAACTGAATATGTGCACATAGTCAGAGGACTTAAACTTGCATGATAATCAAAGAAAACAAGAACAATGCAGATTGGACCAGAAAATGTATTATTCTAGCTGAATGTATTTTAAAAACTAAGTTCAAAGCTGCACGCAGTGGTTTATGCCTGTAATCTCAGTACTGTGGAAGACTTAGGAGGAGGAACAATTGAGTACAGAAGTTAGAGACAAGCCTGAGCACATAGCAAGAATCCTGTCTCTACAAAGCTAATAAAATAATAATTAGCTGGGTGTGGTGTGCATGCTTGTTGTCTTAGCTACTTTAGAGGCTGAGGCAGGGGAGTGGGGGGCGACATATGAGCACAGAATTTCGAGGTTACAGTATTTTATGATCTGGCCTGGGTACTCTAACCTGAGCCATACAGGGAGATTTGGGTTCTAAACAAACAAACAAAACTAAGTTTATTAAAACGTTTTGCAATGAAACAATTTAAAGTTACCATCATATATTTATAGCAAAAATTTAAGTGGCTTTATTGAAGTATTTTATATTGTTCAAAATGTTTCTATTTCAAGCACATTTTTTCTTTCCCCTATATTGTCCAAAATAGATATTCAGATTGAATGGAGCCTAACTAACATTGCAGCCACTATTCCTCCACTTACTCACTGTTGGCCAAACTAGGAAAAAGAAAAAAAGAAAGAAAGAAAGAAACAAAACCCAAAATCTCTTAGAATCTTTTCTTACTTTGCCTCATCTAAAGTTTAGTATTCATTCTCTATTTTCTTTGGAAACAAATCATTGCATGAATATTAGCTAACTATTGTTATTCTTACTTCATCTCAAATATTTTTCGTTTTGTTTCAGGTCCAACAGCTACATTCACAACTCCACCGAAGTGATATTGTTTTACTTCACTTATGTGCAAGAATTGAGCCTAATTCTCCTTCAGCCAACAGTGTATCAAGCAGCTTCCAGTAAAACAAAGGGTCAGTAAGGGAGACACGCCACCTTGACAAGAAATAAAACCATCATTTCCTCTGAAGACTTCTCTTATGAAAGAGGAAATAAGATCTTAATTGGCATCCAAACTAACAACAGCTGAAAGCCCTGGAGCCTGAGAGCAATTAGACCTCAAACCTAATTAGCCTCCCCTTTCCTGCTCCACTTGGAGGCAACAGGTGCCCCAGGATTCCTCCTGGGCTCCACTTCCTTGTTAATGTCCCCAGGTTGCAGTGGAGGTGAAAAGGGGATTAGATTTCCCTGGTAACTCTCATCCTGCAGTATGGATATTTTAGAAACCAATTATGCTGGTCTCCCTGGGACTCAGCCTTGGCTATAAACATCAGTTTCCTCAGGCCCTCAGCCAGGATGTCTTGCATAGTTACAGCAATCCGTGGTAGAAAAAAAAATCACAGTATAAAACTCACATTTTGATTTCTATCCTAAACAGACATTGGCAGATAGTATAATTTACAGCAGCTGCTGATGGCCATTAAGCAAAAAAAAAAAAGAATATATATATATATGATGTATGTATGTATACATGCAGAGGAAGTTAAGATGCAAGGCAACATAGGTTGTAATAAGCCACGGGTATTGGTTGTGTTTTAGGCAACAATAAGGAATGGGACACCCTGATTAGAACCATTATGGAGACGAAGGCCTATATATGGGTGAATATGTATTCCTGAAGTAGACTCAGATCAACTGATGCAATGGCTAATATCTAGCAGAGATAATCAAGATTTATTTACAATGCAAAAATTGTATATTTGTGGTTATCTTCTGAATAAAATAGGTTAGGAATAAAATGAGAATGACTTTAGTGATTTTGAGAGTTGCTGTGAGATTTAGTTGAATTAATGTATGAAAAGTGTATAGTACAAAACCTGGCAGAAAGCAGGTGCTCAATCAGAAGTTGACTTTTCTCCCCCAAGTTAGAAAGGCTACACCTACGTGGGAGCTCATTTTATTGGGATTGTGACGAGGACAGCACGTACTCCTGGGGACTCAGGCTGAGAACCTTAGTCAGATAAAAGAAAGGGCAGGAAAAATTACAAGTTCTGAGAAGTGCACGGTGACCATTAAGATGCTAGCAATACAGATTCTTCCTACTTTGCTTTGTGCATGGGATTTAGATGCCCACCTGTGTGATAAATACCCTAATTCATGTTTGATTTTGATGGAATGAGCTGAACCTTTGACTGGGATGAATGTCTGCCAAATAACTTTACCACATCACTTGTAATTTATGTAATTATTCTTTCTCAGTTTCTTCCATTCTCCTGAAGCTGCACAACAGAATCTTACCCAAACTATCACAACTGTAGCTCTTCCTGGGTGGGCAGAGAACACAGGACTCTTGATAACACTAGTTTCCATATTGTGAACTAAGATGTTAACTGGGGCTGGGCGTGGTGGCTTAAGCCTGTAATCCCAGAACTTTGGGAGGCCAAGGTGAGAAGATTGCCTGAGCTCAGGGATTCGATACCAGCCTGGGCAACTTGGTGAGACCTCGTCTTTACAATATGTTAAAAAATTAGCTGTGCATGGTAGCTCGCGCCTTTAGTTCTGGCTACTTGGAAGGCTGAGGCAGAAGGATTGCCTAAGCCCAGCAGGTCGACACTGAGGTGGCTGTGAATGTGCCACTGCACTCCGGCCTGGGCGACAAATTGAGACTCTGACTCCAAAAAAAAAAAAGACAACTGGGGGCATCAGAGTTGTTAGATTGTCTGTTATTCAGTGTATTTACTGACACTATGCAGTGAGTCTTTCTATTTTTTTTAACAAAAGTTGGCTCAAATGCACATAGGGCAGTCTTGAGGTAGTACTGGCCAACCACAGATGCTAGAGATAGTTGGTCCAACCAGCTTCAGAAGGACAAGGGATTCCTCCTCCTTTCTTTTGGTGAAGCTCAATACTCCTTTCTAAAGACTTCCAGCTACTGTATTTAAGTGGATACTTGAATGAGTTTCCCTTTATAAAGGAAGGAGAAAGCAAAGCAGAACAAATGTCTTATGAGTAAGAATGGGTACCAATGGAACATGTGGAAATAAGCAGAGTAAAACAAATCTTTCAGTGAAACTGAGCTGATGGCTAAGAAATTTAAATAAGTCCACCACTAGTAATCTCCTCCACTAGACAAATTCTTTCAGGGTAAAAACTGAGCAATGGGTTCATTCTGAAAAATAATGGATACATATATTATTTTCCTTATACTGAAGTAGTTAAGGCAACACCTATGATTTCCATTTGACTTGGATTTTCTCTCATCTTTACGATAGTCATTAAGGTTTTGCATAGATAGTTACACAAATATAAATACATCATTAAATCTCCCAGCAAAAGAACTCTTCTTGTTTTTACATGTGATGATTCTTGAGGTCTAGAGCATTACTTGAAGCATAGTCCACAGACAGACTACGGGTACAATCTCCCTCAATTATTATCACTCTGCTAAGAGATCAGAAGTGACCTCCCCCACGCAGATGTAAGTCTACCATATTCCTGAGCACATGCTTCTGTCAGTTTACATTTTTTTTTCTAGAGAGCAACACTCTGGTGAAGGAAGCAATGTGTTGATATCCTTGTGTACACTGCACAAGTTCTTTATGTCCAATAGGCTGGCATTTGAAGTAGCAGTGACTTAGAAGGTTTAAACACCTGAAAATGAATCATCTGAGAATTAGTGCCAAAATTTCTAGTAGAACCCATAAGTACTGATGCTGAGTTCTTTGTTTCTCACATTTTAATAAATTTTTTTCACATAATTTGAAAAACTTTTGGAGTTTTAAAACAATATTTATGCAGTTCTACTTTCTTTTTTTTTTTGAGGTGGAGTCTCACTCTGTCGCCCAGAGTGGAGTGCAGTGGCCGCTCCCGGCCACCGCAGCCTCAACCTGCTGGGCTCCAGCAATCCTTCCCCCCCAGCCTTCCAAGTAGCTGGAACTACAGGTACGCGCTACCACGCCTGGTTAATTTTTTGATTTATTGTAGAGATGAGGTCTCGCCAAGTTGCCCAGGCGGGTCTCAAACCCGTGGTCTCCCAAGGAGCAGGATTAGAGGCTGAGCCACCGAGTCCGGCGCATTTCTACTTTCATCTTTGAAAACTCGTTGAAGATTTTTAAACAAAACTGAACCACTGATGAAGATGAAATAATTAGGAAAAAAAGGGAATATGTAATTAAAATTTAGGCTACAGGGACTCATCATATTCTCCTTTTTATGTTTTCCTTTAATAGAGAAGAAACAATGAGAGTGTATTTCATAAAGTAGAAGATTAAGTGAGATAATTGCTGTAAACTGCCTAAAACAATGCCTGAAACACAGTTAAATTTCAATAAATATTGCCCTTTAATAGTACCAATTAGTGGAAATACTAAAAATTTAGCTAAAAATTTACATAGGGCTTAATACATATTAAAAAAACTCTTTTGCCTTGGATAAATTACCTAATTTCATCTCCTATCCCCAGCTCTAGTAGCTAATATTATCATCTTCATTTTGTAAATGAGAAAACTAAGAAAAAGAAATGTAAAATAACCTCACAATTTCTCACAGTTAACAGTGATTGAGGGCAAAAATAAATCAGGAAGTTTGCCTCCAGAGTGCTGGCACTCTTTCATGTCAATTCAACAGTAACCACAGAAAATAACTAAAAAATACGTATATTTTTCATTGTTGTGTTAAAAGAAAAATATTAGGTCTTTGGAAAGACAATCTTTTACCTGGTCTGGCTCCAGGACGAAAGTACTGGAAAGAAAGTAGTGGAAATAAGCAATGAATAGGTAAAATTTCCAGGAACAATTTACAAAGTCATATAGATGTTTTCTCCATAAGACTACTACTATTTACATCACAGGTCTATACAAGTAGCTCTGTAGAATATATTTAAATAGTTTTCCTAACATCTGCAGTGTTTTTGGCAATTAAAAATTGATAAGGATACGTGCTGACTTTTTGATGGTAAAATTTGAAGACTATGATCATTAACACTTCTCACACGCTTAGTTCTAAGAATCTTATAATGGAAAGGTATTTATTTGATCTTTATTGATTCACTTTCCTGGCAATCCCATACAGGTCCTTGGTTTGAAACATCCATATGCTAACCACTCCCAAATTTAAGTCACAGGCTCAGATTTCTCCCCCAAATTTCATACTCAAATAATACTGCCCATTATCATCTTTGCTTAGATATTTAACAGACATTTCAAACTCTAGCCCCAAACTCGACTTTAATTTTTTTCCCACTCACTCGCTTCATCCCTAGACATTCCTATCTCAGTTGATGTCGACTCCATCCTTTTAGTTTCTCTGGCCAAGAATCTTAACGTCATCTTTGACTCTTCTTTTTAATTTACTCTATGTATCTAATCTATCAGCTCATCCTGTTGGATCTACTTTAAAATGAATCTCTTGAAATATCTCATTACTTTCCATAGTTCTCCTTATTGGTTCATAGTGCTTGAAACCACCATCTTCTCTCACCTGGATAACCTGTTAAGATACAGCATATTCTCAGTCCAGCTTCTGTTGTAATCCTCTTTAGCCATTAAAAGAAATTGTCATTTTCTGCCTAAAACTATGTAATGATTTTCAACTTGCTCTGAGGAAATGAAAAGTCATTAGCAAAGTCAGAAGGCACTACATAATTTTTCACTCTCTTTTTTACCTGGTTCCCTTCTCTTTGCCCCCTGACTTATGAACCTTCACCTCCCTCATTCCACTCCAACTGCATTGACCCTTTTTCTGGCCAATGAGTAGCAGACATGCTTCCCTTTGGGTAGTTGGTCTTTTTTTTTTTTTTTTTTTTGGTCTTTTTCTGGAAGGCTGTTTCTTGTGATAATCTGCTTGGTTAATTTTCTTGCTTCCTGCAAGTCTTCTCACTTTCTTAATGAGACCTTTCCTAAGGACTGTATTTAACATTGCATCAGTCTCCACCCCCACCTCCTTCACTGTATTCCAGCTGTGATTTAGAATTTCTCTTATACTTTTTCTCTACACATATTTATCAAATTATAACAAACTGTATGATTTTATTGTGTATCATCTTTATTGATTGTCAACTGTGGAGACAGTTTGGTTCAAGGGGATCATGGTCATGCAGCTATTAGTTGTTCAGGTATAAAATGACCTCCAGGAAGTCACCTACCACCCATGGTGTCAGGCATTGACACATCCAGCTTCTTGATATGAATCTGCAGAACCAGAAGTCACAGAGCCAGGAAAAACAAGTTTGAAATAGTCAGTTGAAAGCTTAAATTTGTAGCATTTGGGGAATACATAAAATGTGCATGTTAGAACACTTACTCTGCTTTTGACATTAAGCTTAAAACTTCAAATGGTTTATATGAAATTAGCACCTTGTTGAACAAATGGATAAACGTTTGAGGCATGAGAAGTTAAGTAACTTACTGACGATCTCATGGTAAATGCAAGAGCTGGGACTTTACTTGAAGAAGCTTCATACTGGAACTTGAGCTCTTAACCTATAAGCAAAATTCTTTAGTTTCCCCCTGCAATCCACTCTGCTGAAGGTAACCAGTGTTTTCTATTATGAATATAAGGTCACAATGGTATCATCAGTTTATCCTTTCACAATACTATGGGGTAAACATGACAAAGCCTTCAATTTCATGGTGGAAAATTGAGATAAAAGTTATTTATGTTGTCAAAGGTTATAGCATATGGCACATCTGGGATTACAATCAAACTTTTCGGACAAACAGGCTAAAAAGTTTTATAAATCGTATGCTATAGCATGTGCTTCATGAAATTGTCTCTAGTGAAAAGCGTGTGATCTCTATGACCTTCCTCAATTTAACAAGAGAATTCTAGAGGAAGCAGCAATGGATACATCATTAAGATAAGCAATATCACAGGATTGAGCTGGAGACAATTTCTGTAAATCACTACAAAGGAATCTGTGGGATAAAGCTTACTTGCTCATATTTAAAGAATAAAAGATGAGTTAATCTTTATATTTTTAAAGAGCAGGTAATCTCCCATAGTGCCATGCTAACTAGTCAACCAGAGATCTGGCTATAGGCCTGTATTGTTGTGACTCTGTCACAGATTTAATTAGCACTAATAGCTCAAAAAGCTTTCTGAGTGACCTTCCTGACCTCACCCAACCAAAAAGAATGTGTACTATCAAAGGGCTGGGGTTTAAAACACTTAGGATGAGAAATTAGCTTGCAGATAATTCCACTCACTCTGTTTTGTATACTCTGAACTTCCTCAACCTTCATTCTCAGCAAGTATTGTTATTTTTGAGCATCCTTATTAACAGTGTGTCATGAAGAAGGTTCCAGGTTCATTTACGCTCCCTGTGTGAAGTCTGTTTAACAAGAGATCCCAGTGTTTTGCCTTCCCCTGTTAAAATATCCTACTGTTCAGTCAGACCCAAGTGGAGCGTATAAAAAGTCCTTGCTTTAAGGCAAGGTCATGTGTTTAAAATCCTCTGTGGTAAGGATAACCATCAAATATTCCTAAGTGAGACTGACCCAAGTGACAATTTGAATGCTTTATTTCTATGACATTCTGGGAAATAAAAATAGAAATCTAACTATTTATATAAATTCTCTTTTTAGTTTCACACAATAAAGATTTAGTTTGCAGTATTGTAGTTTAATGTTAAAAATGTCATCAGGAACTTATCAATCTTATTAATGAAAAAAAATTCACTGGGAAATGTCTGTCATCAATGAAGAATAATTTGATGTATAGTTAAAGTCAATCTGAATTTAGAAAGATATATAAAATTACCCAAACACACACACACACACACAAACACACACATGCCCTACCATCAATATAGATAAAACTTCTCAACATTTCTTTAACTATTTGTTGTCAGTATGACAAGTGAATATTTCCAGGATGCTTCCATATGTCCCCCAATATGTGCCTTCATGATTTTATTATGGCAGGTTAATAAATATGGCAAATTCAATTAATTATTGCTTAAAACTTTCCACAGATCTAAGTTTCCAGTTTTTTATTCCACAGAAAGAAAAACACAATTTTCAGCTACAATACTTCTAACAATATGACTGATTTTTCTTGAAAAAAAAAAACCTGTCAAAACATGACATGTCAGATTCAGCTTCCTTCCACCAACATATCACAATCTGTTTTGATGGAAAAGGGATATATTTTAATTATTTGTTTTTAATCTGACTCCAGACTTGACATATGGCTCCTCATTAAGTTCTCTCTACATATTCTTGTAAAAACAAAAACAAGCTGTACAAAGTTATTCAACTTCTGGCATAAAAGTTATTTTTAAGAACTTCTATTGCTTCTTAGGAGGTTAAGTGATTCAAAAAAAAAAAAACCCTTAAAGAATGGAGTGACATTCGTTTTGAAAGATTTGCTGGGAATCAATCAAAGCAGACATTAGCTGTAGGCAAAATGTATTTCTTGGATGAGGAGTAGTATGTACAAAGATTGATGGTAATTGGCCTTTCCATAAGCTTGTTTCTCTCTGAAACTTACATATATTGAGTAAATTAGGAGGACGAGAGTATATTATCCAGTATTTTCAAACTGTGGATAATGTCTTTTGTGTCTCATCTCAAGCTCAGAAGAGAAATATAATAGAACTTTTCTTCAGCTTTATGCAACAAACCTTATTAATGCCTCTTCTGATACAGCACATACAATGAATTCTGATGAATATATGTATGCATTTTTTTCTGTTACCTGGAGACCAATTTAACAGAACTATTAATCAACCACAACTTACTTTTTTTGTGAGTTCTAAATTATTTTTTTAAATAATAAAAAAAGCACTCTCACTTCAGAATGCTGTTTAATATGTTTATAAATATCGCTTCAAAGAACAGCAACAAAATGCAGAAGACATACTGATGCCAACAGAGTTTCAATGTAGTAATTTATAATATAATTGTCTATGCACCTAGAGAAGATGAATGTTTTTCAGTGGGATTTTTTTTTCTTTATTTACCGTTCATTCAATAAACACTGATTCTATATACAGTACAAATTATACTGAGTTTAAGAACTAGGAAGTGAAAACACAATACAACCTCATCTCTAAAGTAGTTCATAGCAGCAAAGAGAAGAACTTTGATGATCACAAAGAAAGGGAATGAAAACTGAAGGATATTAACCAGAAACCTCTGCATCAAAGATTGTATATAAGACCATATAGGGATCAAGGCTTTGATAAAATGTCACCAGGGCTTCTAAGGTAGTAACTAATTGAGACAAAGTCCTATTCTGTGTTATCTTGTCCTCAGAAACTGATAGAATAAGTTCTTCCTTGGGGGTCTCTATTGCTCAATTTTAGCTTTTGCTAATGTACCTCTTCAATTATGTGATTGAGTATTAATTGTAGTTGATAAATATGTTCACAGAATATTTGATGAGTACCTACTATGTACTAGATGTGGTTGTGGGAAGTAAACATATATCGATGAACAGACAAGTCCTTATGCTAAATCTCACATTCTGTAGGGAGCTATGAGATCAGTAATTAAAATATATGTATATATTTCAGTGTGTGTGTATATGTGTCAGTGAGTGTGAATGCATGCTTTCACATTGGGCTAGCTTAATCTATTTTCTAGTTATTCATAGTCTAGTGCTGATGGTTATCTGTCATTTACTCTAAATGTCCAAATTTTAGAGAAGACTATTATAATTACTTTCAACTACTTATGTCATTAATAACATAGGCTTTACTACTCAAAATAATAATGTTAGTTCGTCATCAATAAAAATAGTTATTTATTTGACATAAAAAATTAGCTTTAATATGTACAATGATTCAAGTATGTGGATTAGCAGAAACATTTTGTGACATGTTTATAGATAATATTAAAAGGGCATAAAAATGTAATGACTCTAGTATACTATAACCTTTGGACTGATGACAAAGTCTTTATTTGGTCACAATCAAGTAAACATTCCATGTTTCTGTTTTAAGATTTTTTTAATATGGATATGCTAAAGATTAAAGTTGAAGGACAGGATGCAAAAAAATAAAAAACAGGTGAAGACATATGCAGACACGTAGAATCTAGGCATATTAGGAAGCATGGGTGATGAGTAGTAAATTAGAAGACCTTAAAATTAAATATGAGGCAAAAATTTTATTTTTGAATTAGAGGGGCAAATGAGAAATGTAAAATTTGTGTTGAGGTAATGGATGAGCAAGTTTTTGGTAGAATAGAACATGGGTTGTCAAGAGTTGTATATTTCAGGGAAATGTGTACCTCATTGGAGAAATTAACACTGCTCTATAATTGGCAATGAATTGCAGATTATAATTGCAGGGCCACCAGATATAATAATTGCAGGACGACTAAAGATAAAACTCTGTTGGAAGAGCATATACTATCAAGAAAAAAAATCTGGGATCCTTTTTTAGCCTTAAGACAAGGGTTCGCAACACCTGGGCCACAGACCAGTACTGGCCCATGCCCTGTTAGGAACCAAGCTGTGCAGCAGGAAGTGAGCTGTGGACAAGGCTCTGATCCAGTAACAAATATAAAGGGCAGCTTCTATGCATGCTTGGATGGCAACTGAAGTGAAAGAAAAGTAGTTTCATCAGGAATGTTCTCAATTGGAATTCTCTGCTTTTCATCCTGGATGGGTAAAGTGATGACTAAAAAAAAAAACATTTTATTATGGTGTATTTTCAGAAATGGAATAGCAAAAAAGAAAAAAAAAATCCAATTATCAGTATGAATATAGGATACTCTGATGCTCACTAAAGAAACGACTAACAAAGTTGTCTACCTTAAAAGATACTTTTCACAAAAGAAGATCATAGTTTTAGTGTCCAGACTACTGAACAACATAAGAAGAGCAGGTTTCAAATTCCTGGCACATTTACATGAAAAAGCTATATTATTTGGCATAGGTAAATGAGATAATATTTGGTTATAAAGACGATATTTACAACCCTCTTTTTGTCAAATCTGTAAAGTAAGAAATCCATGAGAGACTATTTGAAATAAAACCTCATGAATTTTATTTGTAATTTAGCAAAAATTGAAGCAAAATAATGGATGTCTTGTTAATTGTTAGATAACATAATCAGAAATTATGAAGTATTGGACAGTGACTTTCCAGATCAGATTATTAAGTATTGGGATTTGATGCAATGTCCCAAGCAAGAGTCAAAAGGAGGTTCACATTTTCAAGCCAAAGGAATTATTACTCAAATATAACTTATTTTATGCTTTCTATGTTTTTATAGTGGTGATGGAATGGTAGAGGGTAGGTTTTAAAATCAAAACTTCTCATTTTTTCAATTCAATGGTAGTTTTAAGTTTTGTCTACATACACAACAGTTTCAGTATGTACATGAATTATGCCCAGGATTTCACGACTGTCCTGAAAGATTTTTAAAACAGATATCACTACATAAAACAGTCTTTGTTCTACTATGGTAAGACTAAAATGTAGAGATTATGTGGTTTGTGTGTTTCTTCTAGCTCCCTGAAACCTAAGAATAGATACCTTTATATAAAGATGTCAGGATCTTTGGAAGTCTAGACTCTATTTGTTAATTGATAGTAAGATGATATAAATACTACATTTTCTGTTACAATAAAGATCAAGTAAAAATTGAGGAAGATGATTCATGGAAGAAGCTTTTAATTCTTTAAGTTATCCAAAAATTTTTAGAGATCCACAAAAATGATCCAAAAATAGCATCATTTTATGAAACATAAATATATTTTCCACATGATTCTGCATATTTTCTGACACCTTAATAACCTTAATACTTACTTCTTGAATAATATTGAACAGACAACACATTTTGTTAATATGACAATCAACAGAATGTCATCAGTCCTGGACAAGTCTGTGCAAATATTAAAAGAAATTCTCTTTCATTTAAAGTAAAAACTATTGGGAGAAAATATAATTTTGTGGAGCAGACTTTGCATTAGATAACATGATATGATGTGTGTAAATAAAACACTCAATCACATGCAATAAAAGTATCCTGTAACTTAAAATAACTCCAACCCAATAGAAGTTTTAGAAGTACAAAGCAAAAGTTAAGATATTAGTTGCTCATTATAACACAAACTAAAGAGGATTATTTTCTCTGAATTACAGTTTTCTCATTGAATGATATCATAATAGCACTTTGGCAATGGTAAGTGAATTAAATAAATTTTCAAGGTACTGTCATTAACAAATAAAATTATTAATTATCAAATAATTTAAAGAAATTATCAGATTATGAAATGTCAAAAGCAAAAACAACAGAAAAAACAAGGACTCACATACTTTCCTGCCTCATTCTTGTCAGAAATTACCTGGCATTTTAATTTTCTTCTTCAGATGCCCTATATCTTTGCATTCTTTACATTATCTTAAGAAAAAATAGTATTTGTCTAGCATTTTGCACTTTTACATGTAAATTTTCTCAGTACTCACAAGACTCACCACAGAAATTAATATATGATCACCATTTTAAAAATAAAGAAACTAAAGAATGGTGAGTGATGTCCTTCAGCATTTCAAGACATTGTTCCCATGAAAAAAAATTATCATTTTGTAGGAAACACTTATAAAAAATACATAAATGCATATTATAATGTGAAAACAGTCCATCAAAAAAAGCATCAAATTGCATGATTTCAACTATATGAGATTCTGAAAAAAGGCAAAACTATGCACCAACAAAAACACCAGCAATTGCCAGGGATGAGAGGGCAGGGAGGGATAAATAGGAGAAACACAGAGGATTTTTAGGGCAGTGAGACTATTCTGTGTGACACTGTAAATATAGTGGACATATTTGATTATGCATTTGTCAAAACCCATGGAACTGTACCATATCAAGAGTGAAACAATGTAAACTGTGGGCTTTAGTTAGTAATAATATAACAATATTAGTTCATTCATTATAGCAAAAACAAGATGTTAATAGTAGAGGATATTGTGTGTTGTGGAGGAGATATAGGAACTCTATAATTACTGTTAAATTTTTCTGTAAACTTAAAATTGCATACACACACATACACACACCCACACACAATATCATGAAAATCTGTATCTTTTTTTCCACTTGCATATAATCCAATTTCATTCCAAGATACAAGTTTCTAAAACAGTAACTGCTAAGTTATAAAACCAGACAGCCACATCTGTGATCAGATTTAGCTTTAGTCCCTCAATAACTACTCCACACAGACTCTACACGTAATCCCCACTCATGCTCCACCCCAAGTGAGCTTCTCTGGATGCAGGTTTCTGTACTTTTAGAGGATAATAGCTATTAAAGAGAGATGTTCAATAGCAGAAAAGAAAAGTTTTTCCACTCTAACAATGAAAGAAAGTGGATAATCTAGAAAAATGTAATTTTTTGGGACCATCGATGATGAAGTTGCAAGGCTGTCATGTAACCTGAATTCCCTCTGAGGAAGGTGGAACACAGATGTTCCATTTGGGAGTTTCTGGGGGGAAGATGCAAGGTAGCAAGGTTGAGGAGATCAATGACATGCGAAGGGCCTCTCTAAATCCTAGTTCCAGCTTTTCTGCACGTTAGAGTCCCAGGGAGCCCAAGGCACACATAGCTGACTTTTCTCCATGAGTAGCTCAGTACCTCACAGGAAAGGTTGTAGACAGTGCCAAGTTCTGAAAGACTCCATCCCTACTTTAGTGGGACAGGCATGCAGAGATGGTTTAGTTTTGAGGGCAAAGCAGCAGTCTATAGGAAATCTATGTACATCGAGGAACAAGTCTGTACCCTCTAACCCTTCTATAACATGGGGCAAAGGTTACCTGCCCCTGAGGTAGGCACAGAAATACACCTGTCCAGATAACAATAAATGGTTGACTACTAGTGACAGAGTAGAAAACACCTTCTTCCCCATGGAACATTAAGCTAAACACCCACTCCTACCTGGGAGTCTGCCTTGATAGAATTAACCTAAGAGTAGGACCTGGTGGGCATTGGGTGAAGCAGTACAGGAATGAAATCTGAGGTGGATTGGTGCAGGAATGAAAACTCACACACACCCAGATACAAAGTAGAATTTGCTGTCATGTGTGGGGAGATGTGTTCTGGAAACAGGTCTGCCTTTTACACTATATATGGAAAAGGGGCAGCGTGGTTTGCGTGGGGGAGATGACTTTTTCTGAAACTCAGACACATTGGGTCTGCCTAAGCCTCAGGCCGGAGCAGGGAAGACACAAACTTTGTTCTAATTCACATCCAGCGGCATCTCCTCCTAGGTAGCATAGAGACCACCTGGAGAGGCATATGGTCAAAAGCATGTGGTCTGAGGGTGGAGTAAGAATACTGAAAGTTTTTCTGGAGCTCCAAGTCTCCCATCAAGTTCAAGATAGTGGCAGCCCACTGCTGAAAATATTTGAAGCCTGAAGTGTACTTAAGGTGATTCCAGAAACTACGTGATCCAAATAGGACTCAACTTCAGGCTAAGAGGACTCAAAGCACCATAGGAAGAGCCTGGCAGAAAAAGACTCAGGTCTGTAAGTCAAAATTCTATTTCTACAGAGACGGAATTCTAAACCCAGCATGCATATTTTTCCCGAATAAAGGTTACTAAAGCCTTTCTCACATAAACAAAAGCTGAGAGACTTCATGAGGCAAAAGAAAAATGATAGTGAAATAGGGACTGAGTGCTTAATTCACAGACACTGACACCAAAAGTACAAGTTATAAAAAGGAGATGCTTATTAGTCAAGAGCCCGCCAGCGGCCACTTGCCTGCTGGACATGCCAGTCCCACAGCAAGGGCCTCCATTTGCTGTAGGGGCTTGCTTAAGTGGGGCAAAACCACACTGGGACTTCCAAGTGGGCCAAACCACAACATCCTGGAGACCTAGGTACTTTTCAAGCAATACTGGCAGGGTTCACAGAAGCGAAAAAAAAGCTGTTAAACAGTTTAACCTGGCCAGCAGGTGCTGTTGTCAGTTTCCAGGAAGGGAACTTTTTTTAACTGTGCAAAGGCTGAGTACATGCTTAACTGTGAAAAGGCTGAGTTTATGCTTAGCCTAATTTTTGACATTGTAGATGTTTTTTTAAGCCCCCTTCCACATTCCCCCTTTTCAATTATTCCTGGAATCAAATCCTTGATTCTTCATACAGGGGATTATATTGAGTTCTGAGGACCATTAATTTTACTGATGACACATTATTTTTAACATAACCAAGGAGGCTTATGTATGGGTCTTGGTTTTATTTCAGGAGTAATAGTTTCGCACCCCCATGCAGCACAGTGGTATTGCCCTGCTTTGTGGCAACGTGCTGGTCCCTATGCTAGGTGAGCATAAAGACCAACAAATTTAAGTTCTTTCTCATAAGCTAAGGTGGCTCAGGCAATGAATGATGGTGAATTATTAGGGGGCCCATATTGCTGCCAGGAGGTCTAAGATCTCTGCTTTATTTTTTATAGTTTCCCCCTCTGTGGTGAGCAATCCCCGCTCCCTGTAAATTGTCTGATGAACATGTGCAGTTGCAAACACGTACCTACTGTCAGTGTAGATGTTGACAACTTTTCCTTCACCAACTTTTAAGGCCTTGATTAGGGCAATCAGTTCTGTTTTGTGGGCCAATATTCCCTGCAGAAGAGGCTCAGCCCAAATAGTTCCCTGTAGAGTGACCACTGCTGCCCCTGAATACCTTACCCCATTCTGGATGAAACTGCTGCCATCTGAGAAAAGCATTAGGTTGGGGTTTATTCTCAGGACATCAGTTAGGTCCCAGCACAGCTTCTGGAACTCAGTTGTTTCATAACAACAATGCAGCAGCCCCATGGGACTTTCTTCTGGTAGTAAAGTTGAGGGCTTTAAGCTGGTGGTATGCTGGAACGTGATGGGTGGTTGATTTAAAAGCAGCATTTGATAATGGGTTATTTGGGCATCTGACATCCATTTGTCAGGGGCCCCTTGGAGTAAAGACTCCACTGCATGTGTGACCATTACAGTCAGATTCTGCCCCAATGTTAGTTTGTCTGAGTCCTTTACTTACATGGCAATGGCTGCTATAATCTGCAAGCAGGGTGGCCAGGTTGAGGCTACCAGATCCAGTTTTTTGACAAGTAGGTGACTGACCTGTTCCATGGGCTGAGCTTGGACCCCCTGGGTGATGCCTTGTTTTTCTTTCACATAAAGATAGAAAGGTTTTTTAAATATCTGGCAAGGCCAGGGCTGGAGCTGAGACCAGCATTTTTTTTTAAGGGCTTTGAAAGCTTTATTCCCCTCTGGTGTCCATTTAAAATTAGCCTCTGGTCCCTTGGTTATTTCATAGAGGGATTTGCAAATTCAAAAACTGAGGGATCCATAGTTGGCAGTATCCTACAGCTCCCAAGAATTCCTGAACCTGCCTTTTGCTTCCTGGGGCCAGGCTGCCTGCTATAGCCTGAATGCACTGGGCAGTCAGGGATTTTTAGCTAGTGGAGTTTTTCTCCTGGTGCTGGTTCCTCTTTTCCCTGTTGGCTTCTTGGGTTTAATTTCCTGTAAAACTGCTGCTACTACTTTGGCCATTTTTTTTTGTTGGTTTTTTAAGTGAGTCCCTGTTATTATAGACCTTCTGGGCTACTTTGGTTAATTCTGATAAACTTTTCCCTTTTCTCAAATTTTTTAATTTTCTGCGTTTTTTTTCTTATATCAGGGGCCAACTGGGAGATGAAGGCTATAATTAAAGCCCTCCAATTTTCTGGGCCTCTGGGACTATGAGAGTATACATCCGATAGGCCTCCATATGGCATTCCATAAAAGCTATGGGAGATTCCTCTGGGCCCTGAGTTACCTCACTTATCTTAGACAAATTTGTGGGCTACCTTGTGGTGGCCTGGAGACTCCCCATTAGAGTCCAGCGATAGGAGGTGAGACACTCCCTACCGTGATTGGTGTTCAGGTTCTAATTAGGCCTCTCAGCAGGGAAGACATGGTCCACATGGTCCTGCTCTGCTGGTCTGCTGTCTGGTCCCAGGACCGATTTCCTTGCCTCCTGATGGATTCATTCTATTGCCTCCACAGTGAAAAGGGCTTGGAGGAGCTATTGGCAGTCATCCGAAGTGGGTTGGTGGGTGAAGAAAATCGTTTATAAAAGGCCTATGAGTCACTGAGGTTTTTCAGAGAACACCAGATTTTGATGCTTCCAATTATAAAGATCACTAGTAGAGAAAGGGACATAAACCATAAAGGGCTGGCCTCCTGAACCACCCACATCTAGTGCTGGGGCCTGTCTCTGGGGGAGGACTGTGGGAGTTTGTGGTTCTGAGGTCCCCAAAGATGAGTCGTGGCTAGTTAGTTTATCGGGGGTGGCTGGGCCCTTGGGAGACATATGGGGAAGGGGGGGATAAAGGGGCCAATATGAGGACCCACTCCTGGTGAGTGACGGGTTGAGAAACTTGTGGGGACCCTGCTCCTGTTCAGATGTAGAGTAGGGCAGGGGAATTTCATCATCTTCTGGTCGGCTCTGGAGGACCAGGGGTTTGGCTTTTAAAGTTTCCTATAGGGCTAAAATACGAGAAGAATTAGCTTCATCCATGATGGCTGCTGTAATACCAGGAGGTATCAGGCAGTGATGTATGGGATCTGGTCTGGGTGGCGTCGATAGACGACTGTCGTACCTTCCCCACTATGGCAGGTTTGAAGGTCCCCTCTGGCAGCCAGCTGCAATTAGGAAATGTGGGCCATTCAGGGGAACAAAAGGTAGTTAGATTTCCTTGGTTTAACTGATAACCTGACTGGTATGCCATCCCTTGGAAATCCTTGAAGTGGCACAAAACCAGTTGCAAAGAGGTGTCAGGCTTAGAACACTGCTGTCCCATAATATCGATAGCAATGACAGACACAACAGTGACTAACACTGAACAAATAAAGACAATAACACAAAGTGAACAGACAGACCTAACTGCCGGAGGGCAATACCAGAGGGCCCAGTGATGTCTCACTGAAACCTCAGACCCAGGAATTAGTGTTGCATCTGGCTTTCCTACGGGTCCAACCAGAAGTGCACACAAACAGAACAGGAACTTGACTCACCTCTCAGAGGGCTCTCGGGACGTTGTGAGTCTGACAGATGACAATCAACCATTTGCGAGTCCACAGACTAACCAGGCCTGACAAACACTGAGGTTCATGGGTATGCAGACCCTCAAGGTCAGCTGGTAATTGGGGCTGAGGATTAAGCTCTCGGGTCTCCCAGGTGAGCCCTCAAATGAAATAGGGACCGAGCGCTTAATTCACAGACACTGACACCAAAAGACCAAGTTATAAAAAGGAGAGGTTTATTAGTCAAGAGCCTGGCTGGTGGCCACTTGCTTGCTGGACATGCCAGTCCCACAGCAAGGGCCTCCATTTGCTGTAGGGGCTTACTTAAATGGGGCAAAATCACACTGGGACTTTCCAAGTGGGCCAAACCACAACATCCTGGAGACCTAGGTACTTTTCAAGCAATACTAGCGGGGTTCACAGAAGTGGAAAAAAAAGCTGTTAAACAGTTTTTAACCTGGCCAGCAGGTGCTGTTGCCCGTTTCTAGGAAGGGAAACTGTGCAAAGGCTGAGTAAATGCTTAACTGTGCAAAGGCTGAGTTTATGCTTAGCCTAATTTTTGACATTGTAGATTTTTTTAAGCCCCCTTCCACAATAGCAGATAGAAATAAAGATATATACAAAGGAATGAAGAGAACCATAATTTGTAAATATAAGCTTTGTATATAAAACATATTCTCAATTTTAATTATGTTAACATAACTAAAATATTTATAAAATAGTAAGGGTTGTGGGCTTTTATGATAAACATTAAAGCAAAATGTATGACAATGTACAATGAATGAGAGGATACAGGAATAAAAAAGTTGTATGAATATTACATGACATATGCTGTTGTATAATATCATTTGGAAGTGAACTGTGTTAAGATAAAGATGGATGTTTTAAACCCCAGAACAATCAGTGAAATGAGTAAATAATAAAATGGATCAGGCTAATAAACAAAAAGTAGAGATAAAATAAAAACATAAAAATACACTTATTTCAAACTAAGGAAATATGACAAATAGAGCAATGAACAGATGGCACTAACAGAAGACAAATCATTCTGAATAAAATATATTAATAACTATATGAAATAATATTTTGAATGATAAAACTAAAGGCCAAGATACTCAAATGACATTAAAAAATCAGGATCCAACTATGTGATGTCTACATGAAACACATGTTGAATATAATGACACAAATAAACCAGAAGTAAACAGAGAGAAAGATAAATCTTGAAAATACAATTCAAATCAAAGATGGATTGCCTGTATTTACATGTTAACTTCAAAATAAGGGATACTACCAAGAATAAAGAGAAGCATTGCATAATGATTACAGGTCAATTCATCAATAATTATAAAACTTCTAAATATATTACAGAGTTTAAAATAATATCTAGCAAAATGTTAAAGAATTGAAAAAGTATTTAAAAATTCATAAATATCATTGGAAATTTAAATACTACTCTCCCCATAATTCATAAAATAAGTAAGCAGAACATTAGTAAAGATATTGAAGATACAAATTAAACAAAGAAATTAAAAGGTACATAAATCAGAAAGAAAGAATCAAAACTGCCTTTATTCAGAAATGGAACAATCATCTAGTTAAAAATTATTTTAAAAATGTATAAAATAGTAGTTAAGAGTGTTTAAAACAGTCTCAGGATAGAAGAGTAACAAACCAGAAGCCATTCCATTTCTATATATTAGAAGGGTAACAAACCAGAAGCCATTCCATTTCTATATATTATATGTAACCAATTGGAAGTCAAACTTAAAACCTGGTACTACTTATAATCACATAAAAATAAAAATAAAATCCTTTGGGATATATTTAACAAAAATATTCATAAGATTTGAGCACTGAGCCAGGCTCAGTGGCTCATCCTGTAATCCCAGCACTTCGAGAGGCCAAGGTGAGTGGATGCCTGAGCCCACAGGTTCAAGACTCACCTGGGCAACTTGGTGAGACCTCATCTCTACAATAAATAAAAAATTAGCCGGGCATGGTAGTGCGTGCCTGTAATTCCAGCTACTCGGAAGGCTGAGGTGGAAGGATTGATGGAGCCCAGCAGGTCGAGTCTGCAGTGACTGGGGAGCAGCCACTGCACTTGTCTGAGTGACAAAGTGAGACTCCAACTCAAAAAAAAAAAAAAAAAGATTTGAGCACTGAATATTATAAGTCATTATTCAAAGAAATGAAACAGCAGTCATAAACTAGAAGAAAGTACTTATCAAACTCATTAAATTACCTATACTTTATATCATATTTATATGTATTTATCATAAATAATAAAACCCTGGCAATTTAATAATAATAGGACAATATAGTTATAATGCAGGTAAACAAGTACTTTTCAAAGAAAATATAAGGATGACCAGTAACAAGCAAAAATGTGTTCAACATTATTGGTAATTGGGGAAATACACATTAAATACATATCAAGATCACTGCACATCTATTAGAATGGCAAAATAAAATGTAATGCCCAAGTGTTGGTGAAGATATAAAGCTACTCATACATTATTTGTGGGAAACAAAAATTGTAAAATCCCTAGGAAAGCTATTATGAAGCTAAAATCCACTAATCTTGTGATTCGGTAATTTAGTCTTAAGTGTCTATTCATGAGAAATGAACATATTTAACATACCTTAGCACATAGAGGTCTATCCTTATATGTTTTCTAAGGCTTTATCCACAAAAAAATTAAAACTATACAGAATGCAAGTGTCCATCATTTAGTAAATGGACAAATAAATTGTGGTATATTCATACAATTCAACAATAAGGAAAATAGATGATATATGATAGATAGATATGAATTAACTTCTAATGTATTAAGCAAAGTGAAGCCATAAATAAAGATATATGTTTGGTACAATTTCACACTATGACATCCTAGAGGCCAAGCTGTAAGGGCAATAAACAATTCAGTGCTTGTCATGGTCTATGTGAGGGGAAAAAGATTGACCATGAAGGGTCATCTTTGTTGGGTGCATGTAAATGTTTTCTGTTTTGCCCTCTCGCTCATGGTGGTATTTGCATGAATATATGCATTTATGAAAGTGTGTGTGTGTGTGTGTGTGTGTGTGTGTTCGAGAAGTTAAGAGACATACAACTACTCAATTGGAGTTGTTTTTTGTTGTTGTTGTTGTTTTCTAAAAACAGGTCTTCTTCTGTGACTCAGGCTGAAGTGCGGTGGTGGGATTATAGTTCACTGTAGTCTTAACCTCCTGAGCTCAAGTGATCCTCCCATCTCAGCCTTACTCCTAACAAACTCAGTCTATAGGCACAGGCTACCATGCCTGACTGATTACAAAAAAAAATCTCTCTCTCTCTATGATACAGTTTCACAATATGACATCCTAGAGGACAAGCTCTAAGGGCAATAAACACTTGGTCTTGCTTTTTTACTCAGCCTATAGTGCAGGATCATAGTTTAACTTTGAACTCCTTGGCTTAATTAATCTTCCCACCTTGACATCCTAAAGTACTGAAATTCTTGGCATGAATTACCATGCCTGGCTTCAGTTGAAGTTTTATAATAATAATAGTACATAACAGTAGATATACTTAAATGTACACATCAGTGATATTCTTGCTCAAATTTAATAAAAAGTGTGTGTATTTTTTTTACAGAAGTAAAAAATATGCTATATATATTTAGAATAATCTCTTAAAATGACATCAGTACGTCCATTCATGTATTTATATTTATTAAATATATAACTATATGGAAAATTCCATTCTAGAATTTAACTATATTTTCTAGAAAAATAAAGGTATACATTCATTTTTTTAATAGATGCTCATTTAGTTTTATTCTAATATGCCTTCCTGGCCTCAAGCCATCTTCCCACCACAGCCTTCTGAGTAACTGAGATTACAGGCACAAGCCACCCCTCCAAGCATGAGTTCCTTTTTAAAACCTGGATGGGTATTCCATTGTATATGTATATACACACTGGACATGATGAATAAATATAATTTATTTCAAATAAATTAAATCAAATAAATAAAAATCAAATAAATAAAAGAGTTAAAAATAATTTAAAAATTACAACAGCATTGTTGAGTCTTTAAATTTTGTATTTGTCATTAATTTATATGTATCTATTTGTCTTTTTTGCTCAGTAAAATGAGTAAATCACTTCATAAAATGAGTGATTTTTTTTTTGGACAAGTTCTTCATGCACAAAGTATTTATCTTCATGTCCAAAAAAATATGTTGGACATAAATGACAGAGCAGGTCCTAAGTAATTTCTTGATAATTATTCATCAGTTGTACTTAATTTAACACATATCCTCACCATTGTAGGACTGTTCATGACTTGAAATCAAGATATTTTGTGCACTTCATAGTCCTATGATAATTTTTCATAAATGGGCTTTATTTTAAAAATTGTCATGATTGTATGTTTTTGTTTTAGTAAATATACTTGATAGGTCATTGACAATATATTTGACATTCAGTGATTCATCTATTAAAAACTTATTTGTTGTAACACTTGTGAATTTATAGAATTTTACTGTCATGTAATCTCTAGTGTATTTCATATAGTTGCAATTTTTACTAACTCAAATGAATGTCTATTTCCTCCACACTTAGGTATGGCTATTAAAAAATTCTTATATTTTCTCTTCATTTCTTGCGTTACCTCTAGAGTTATTTTTATATAGGTATTTTTGTGGTTCTTATTAGAGACAGTTAGTTACCAGGAAACTAAGCAGAGTTTTAAATTGGTACCAACTGTTATATAATCAAGAAATTTACTTTTTTTCTATCAACTGTTATATAAATTTAGATTCCACAGATCACTAAAACATCTTGGCTTTGTCTTTTCTATTTATACTTTAATATATGAAATTTCATTGCTATTAGGGTGATTATATGCTGTGTAAAATTTGGATTTAAGTCATTAACTGTTTTGATAAAAGTATAATTGAGAATAAAATCACAAATCTGTGTTCCTTTTTATAGCATCTTTCCAAAAATAATTCTGCTTACACAAAGCTCAGATTAAGTCAATTCAGAGGAAAACTTTTTTGCTTCTGATTGCCTGAGAACAGTTTAAGCAAAGGTTTTGGTGGCAGGGGCTTGGAGAGACTGAACAGAGGGGCTTCTCTGGAGAGGACAGCTGGTGAAGACATCTTAACATATTCTCAGCAGCTGGAGTATTCTGATGTTATTTTTGGTGACATGTCTTCAAGATATGTAATTCTTTAAGGTATAGCTGTCTTCGTACTGACTTTGTTGGAAGTATCAGAATGTTTGAACATACTCTTCATTAACTTGGTTATCCCATAATATTCTATGAACTCTAAATACTTGGGGAAATTTCTTGATATAATCAAAGTTTAAATGGACACATGACTGAACCACTGAATTAGGTTGAGATCATGAACTCCAAAACTTGAGTTGATCCCTGAAGTTTGCAACTAAGAACTTTAATGGCTACATATATGATTTAACTCTTACTCTCACAAGATTGGCAGCAAGACAGATTGCACTATCTTTCCCATGCTTACACACCTTGAGCCCATCGTGCTGTAGAGGAGTCCACAAAGAAGGCAATGAATAACAGTCAGTTGAAAAACAACATGATAATGATGTTTTTATTAATATTTTGCTCCAGGAGCTTATGGTTAAATTAGAAAGGAGATACTGAAATAATTTAATTCACTGTGGTACTGTGGTAAATTAGAGATATACACACAACATTTCAGTGGAGATGAAATATCCGATGCTATGTAATGAGTTAATTTTTATTGTTGAGCTTCTCTACAGGAATGCCACTTCCCTCTAATGTGACATTGACTTCTATTCTGTCATTGAAGTATTGAAGGCATGCAGTCTTTAGTGACTCTACAGAGAAAAGAGAAATACAAATGTAGGCTGTACTTAGATTAGATACAGAAAGCTATAGTTTTATCCGCCATTATTGACAGTACAGATTAAAGATTGGAATGTAAACAATGTAAGTTAAATACTGTATAGGTTTATTTATTTATTTATTTTTTGAGTTGGAGTCTCACTCTGTCACCCAGCCTGGAGTGCAGTGGCCGCTCCCGGTCACTGCAGCCTCGACCTGCTGGGCTCCGACAATCCTTCCGCCTCAGCCTTCCGAGTAACTGGAACTACAGGTGCACGCTACCACACTCAGCTAATTTTTGATTTATTGTAGAAATGAAGTCTCACCAAGATGCCCAGGTGGGTCTCGAACCCCCGGTCTCGGGCAATCCACTCACCTCAGCCTCCCAAAGCACTGGGATTACAGGCTGAGCCACTGAGCCCGGCTAGGTTTAATTTTTTTAAATTACTTTTTGGTCAACAATATATACCCTGAAGAATAATGCAGACATTCATGAGACACCAGATCAAGGGTTGCAAGATTATTCTGAGAACCTTAGGAAAGAATCCAAATTAAATCAACACGGACTTAATTACTTTAATACCAGTAATTATGGAAACTCTTGACTCTTTAGTGGGCAGATCAAGGGATGGATATCAAAACCCACTGCTTACTATTTATTGCTGGTGTGTATAACCAGAATAAACTTTCTGTCCTACAATCCTTGCTGTTTGTGATGCTGGCTGGGAATGGGACTACATATAATAATTAAATCCAACATATATTAAAAACAACTTGAAATTATGAAGAAGCAACTGATAATTTTTGTCTAAAATGGAAGTATGAAGTAGGAACAATTATATTGAACACAAAATTTTAATGACTTTTGGGCATTTAAGAGATGGCCTGGTTAGTAGTACATATATAAACTCTGCAATAAAATAAAATATATTTTGTTATTAAGGACTGTCATCAGGGGAGAGAGAAGAAGACAAATGTCCAAAATCTCAGAAGCATAATCTTTTTTTTTTTTTTTGAGTTGGAGTCTCACTCTGTTGCCCAGACTGGAGTGCAGTAGCCGCTCCCAGCCACCGCAGCCTTGACCTGCTGGGCTCCGGCGATCCTTCCGCCTCAGCCTTCCAAGTAGCAGGAATTACAGGCATGCACTACCACGCCCAGCTGATTTTTTGATTTATTGTAGAGATGAGGTCTCGCTGCCCAAGTGGGTCTCGAACCCGCGGGCTCAGGCAATCCACTCACCTCAGTGCGGGATTACAGACTGAGCCACCAAGCCCGGTCAGAAGCATAATCTTTAATGGTAGAATATGGCTATGGAAAAATTCTCAGAGTTGATGAATAATAATATTATTCATATCATTTTAATAATAATGGTATTTTGAAGATTAAAAAAGATGAGAATAATTATGTTGATACTAACAATCATGAAAATAAATAATATTTGAAGAGCTTTTATGTGCCAGGGCTTTTGAGATTGTTAATTCAACAACAGCACTATGTGTTAGCTAGAGAACATTTTATTATTATTATTACTATTATTATTATTAGTGACAGAAACCCAGTTTCAATTACTTGAAACAAAAACTGCAACTAGTAATGCAGATGATAACTTAGACTTTTAAAGTTTGTATTCCAGGCACTGTGCTAACTTTCTGTGTAGATTAACTTGTTTATACTTCACAACAACTCTGTGATGTAAGTACAGATGAAGAGAAGCAAAGAAGGTTAGTAATTTGCTCTTGATCACATGCTTGATATAAGTCAGAGTTTTGAGTTGAAACCTTCTTGCTTCAATGTCCCACTTGTACCTGCTAAAAGGAGACAGAAACTATGACTCATGCCTTTAAAACTACAACGTAAGCCATGCTTCCAGCACCATTCCATGCAGTTGCATAAGGAGCATCTTCAGGGTTCTGTCTCTATTTCTTATCTTCACTTTCCTTGCTTAGAAAACTCATGGTGTTCTGTAAAAACGCTTACCAGCAATAGCAGACTTGCATTTTAAGATACCTTAGCAACACTCCGTAAAAAGGGCATGTCTCTCTCCTGATAAGCTCCAGTAAAAGTTATGGGTTATTTCTCACCATTTAATATTTTAGCACACATCTATTTTTTAATATATCTCTGACTGCTAATCACTGGTACTAAACATATAGCAATCCCTGCAACATAAGTTTAGCCCCAACTAAACTCATGGACCGAATGTAGAAAAGGGGGACTCTCCAAAGGAGAAACAAGGTGTTACTAATAAGAAAAAATATCAGTGCATGTAGGGCAAGCTATACATAGTATATAGCCACTACTTTAAAATGTACACATCGAGCCAAGGTCAGTAGAGACAATATAACTTCAAGGTCAACTCTCTTAAACAAATGAGTTTGTTTGCACTTATTCTGTAATTCTTGCTTATTTTTTTGAAATTCTCTATCACTAAATGTCTACTATAACCTTTATGCTCTGCTAGGGTGATTTGAAGAATGAGTAATTGAATGGTGTAGAGAAAAGATAAAAACTACAATTACCAGGATCAATGCCACTTAGGACAAGGAACTTAGGCAAGCTCAAGTCTACCCTTTGCACCCTATCACTATTAAACAAGCTTCAAAAATAATGGGTAAGGGCTCTGGGGTGGCATACGGGAAAAGGAGTCTCAGACTATTTTATTTAAATAATACAGGAAGGGTAATCCCAGAGTACTACAGGATCTGGGATCACTGGATTAGACTTGCATGGGAAACCATAGCATTCTCCATTCAAAGGGAAGGTTTCCTCATTTTAAACAAACCTCTACATCATCTTTAAAAGATCTTACTAATATTACAGATAGATGTATAGAATGACTGAATAAGAGCTGACTTGGCCTAACCAGATAAGCATGTTCCTCATAAAGACCTATTTAATAAGGTTTATTTCTGTTTAGTGCATGCCTCACCCTTCATACTGATGCAGCTAAATGTAGAAACAAAGCGTTAGAATACTAAAGTACCTTAAACTTGTGTAGTACCTTATAAATGAAATCTATTTTTTGTTATAAAATATAAATATATATTTCTTTATTAAAAATCTATTTTTTCTTACAATATAAAATTTAGTTAGATCTTTGTTCAAAGCAATTTATTTTAGTGTGCTCATATATTAGGAATATTAACTTTTAAAATAAACTTCATAAAAGATGAGTATGGAAACTTGGTTATTTTTCTAGAAAAAAATTTAAACCACATTTAAAAATGTATATTAATTTTATCTGGGCATTTTGGTTCTTGGAGGAATTTGAGGTTTAATATTTTTAATAAGAAAAGATAATTAATAAATATATTTTATGATAGTTAAAATAACCCAAAACTTCACGACAAGTAATTTGACACCCACACAGTGTCCAATTAAGCAAAAACAAATTAGTAAACTAAATGAAACATTTAAGTGTTTAATTTCTGCCCAACTCTTAGAAATATAATCAGGGAAATAAATAGTATATTTAAGAAGGAACAGATAAAAAAGCTAAAATGCACCATTATATTAGTATGTGTACAGACATATGAATAAAACATAATAGCATTTATTTAGCCCAGGCCTTGTGCTAGGTATCATGGTAAACATTTTATATATTTTATTGTATTAAATATTTCCATTTTTAAAAAAGAGAAGTGCTAAGTCTTAGTGCCAGATTTAGGTTCAAGTCCAGTCATCCTGTAGGATGCTTTATTACTAATATACTGACTGCATCTCTCTTTTCCAAGAATTTTAAACATAATCACTCAATTTCTATACATGATTGATAATGGCAATCCTACAGAACAGATGCTTTAATATGTTGAATTGTCTCCCAACAAAACTCTTATGTTAAAGTCTAACCTCCAGTACCTCAGAATGTTACTTTACTTGGAAATAGGGTCATTGAAGATACAATTATTAAATAAAATGAGTCATACTGGAATAGGGTGAGTTTTATAAAAAGTAGAAACTGGGACACAGACACCCACAGAGAGAAAACTGTGTGACGTGAAGGCAGAGATCAGAATGATGCTTCTCACAAGTCAAGGAATGCCAAAGATGGTCAGCAAACAACCAGAAGCTGGAGGAGAGGGCTGGGATTGATCCCATCTCTGGAACCAAACCAGTCAATACTTTGCTTTCAGACTTCCAGCCTCCAGAGGCATTAGAGAATAATTTTTTGTTGCTTTAAGCCACAGTTTGTGGACCTATGCTATGGCAGCCCCAGGAAACTACTAAATGATATTATCATTCTGCTACCCATAGGAAATGGAAAGTAAGACACTGTCTAAAACATAAGTCTTCAGCTAGAAAAGGGCAAAACTCTTAATAAAACTCAGACCATTCTGAGTCCAAGACCCAGACTTAATATACTAGATAGACCATGCAAACTAGAAAGAGGTAACATCCATGTCCTGCAAGTGTAAGAATGAATTCTAACAATAAACAATATATTGCCTAATATATATGCTTGGTGATAAATTTGTTTTTGATTCATAGTGTAAGGGTAGTGCTCCCTTTTCAAAAGAAGTATTTATTATTTACAAATTCAAAATCCTTCAAGCTTTCCCTTCATTTGTAGGGGAAAAAATCTGTAGCATTGACATGTACTTTTTGATAAGTAAAATGCATTTTTAATTTTGAGAATTATGATTCATTTCATTAAAGAATCGGAGATAACTTGCATAATAACTTAAAACTGAGACTCATTGGGTACCAATTTATGATACTTAAATGTTCTATTTTACAAGTGGAGTCACTTATTTAACCTAAATAAAAATATTTCCAGATCTCCTCATTGTAAAGTTTACAAAATAAATACTTCTGTGAGAAATATTGAACTCTTGAAACATACAACTAAGGGAATCAGGCATTTCTGTGTCTGTGTTCTTTATTCCTTTAGAGAATTATCTCGTTTTAACTTTCCTCCAATTCTACTAATAAAAATCAAGCAGATTGATGACAAAAGTTATCAGTGTTGATCTGAGGTAAATAAAAAAATTCTTGCAAAAATAATTTGAAAGACTGTAGGTTGAAATCTCACCTGGTTCTCTTTATATGCCTATGAAATGCATTTGTTTCAAAGTGTTTGTTAAAATTCATATTTCAGAAGAAAAATAGTGACAGTGCAGTTAGTATGAATGGTGATCAAGTACTGAGGTGATTTTATGATGACTATATTAATTGCTTTTCTTTTTGAAAATGTTTTTGAAGTTATTTTTTTGTGTGCTGATATTAATCCCCCAGAGATAAAAATATTTTTTATTATTTAAAATTTTTTCTTATTTATTTTTTGAGTGGAGGAACCACACCTCAAGATCAGATGAGCAATAATAACGTTGAACACAAGCAGGCTTGTGTTATAAAGTCCCCTAAAAATAATAAAATGCTTCAATTGTAAAACAAACTGTTCTCTAGAATGAGTAACTCATAGGAGATTATGAGAGCTCAAAATGGATTTGCATGATTACACTTGATTTTCAAGATTGACTTTGGGAAAATGCATACATGAACTAACTATGAAGTGATACTGGAAATTGTATATACCTTTCCACTTTGCCACCTCTTAATCCTCCTCCTCCTGATCACTGAATATTTTTTCCTTAAGTGTCTCTCTGCAGGCAGGAAGAGATTTTTTTTTTCACACATTGCAAGGTTCATGACTGAGACCTCTGTAACAAAAGACAGATAAACACAAGAAAAGCAAACACATTTACTTAATAAATGTTTCATGTGACATGAGAGCCTTCAGAAACAAAGATCCAAAGAAAGAGGAAAAACCATGTACACTTTATCCTAAGGGTGATGAAGAAGTGAGTAGCTATAGAGAAGCAGGACCGGACAAAAAGGAATAGGATCTAATGGGGCCTGTTCATTCACATTCTTTTCTGGTTCTCTGTGTCTTCTGAAATTAGAACATTTCTTTCCTCAGGAGCTACAGAAATAAGGATCTTTTTATTTGCTTCAGATGAAAGTCAGCTAGGTTTTATGCCTGCTTCAAGGGGTGAAGATAATTCCAGCTTCTGCTGTTCAGATGCCAAGGTGCCATATTATGGGGAAGCATGTCCTGAACTCCATTGTATCTTTCACATCTCTCTTTAATGTTTTCCCTATCCAAATTCAAGTTATGATCTCTACTACCTGCTTCAGACACATTCAATTTTAAAACTTCCTTTCTTCATTCGGATTTTACCAAATAGTCTTGCCAAGTTCTGTCTCTCTACCTCCTGTAGTTCATTCTAGTGAATCAAAGCATTTTAATATATACCTTGATTGAAATAAAATTTTCTTTTCACTGTAGGGTAATGGTCCAAATACTCACTTTTGTCTTCAAAGCTCTAACTCTGTTTACAGCAGAACACTTTTTGCAACCAAGCAAGTAATGTCCTTTAACCCACAACAGAATTTGCATTTTCTAGCTTTTCAAATTTATTTTTGGAATCCTAAAATGTTCATTTCTTTTTCTTTCAGACTATCCAGAAAAAGTTACCAATAAACTGTTCATTACTTCACCTATATAAATCTTTCTCTTAAAATTCAAACCAGAAATAATCTTTATAGAAACAAGTGACTTAACTGAAATCACAAATTTATTTGAATTCACTTGCCAACTCATATCAATTGATGATGGAAGACTAAGGGGCTTAGATGATGGTGGCAATCTGACTAGGCTCATCAGGAAAGAGTATAATGCAATAAGAGACTATTGAATTGAAATAAAAAACTAGTATCCTTTCAAATAAATAAGTCAAGTGAGGATTGGTTAACATGAGCAAAAGAAGAGAACGAGCTTACTCACTGATCAAATATTCTCATCTGTGTTCTGAATATGTTATTTGCAACTAATAATAATGCACTTCTCTAAGAAAATCTATTCCATGAATCTTTAAAAATAATTATTTGTCAGTTAAGATAATTTTTTGAGAGCAGCTTTGTTTTTTCTTCTCCAACAATATTTCAGAGTTGGTACCCATAACTATGAGATTTTATTTAAAGAAAAGAATCATGAAAATGAGAGACGTGGGATGATTTTAGTGAATGCTTAAAAATAAATAAATAAAAATATTTCTTTAATTCCCATCTCCATTTCCTGATCATTTCCAATTTCCATTTTTCTAAAAAAATGAGTAATAAAAAGATATTCATAGTTTCAAGGAAGAAAGAGCAAGGACACAGTGTATGACTAAGAAGAAATGAATTTAAAATATTCATTTTTCTTTTTTTAAAACCAAATATATTTTTTTCAGAGAACATAAAGTTATAGCTTGTCAGTAAAGTTTTGTAACTCTAATTTAGTTTGAAAAAAGAACTTACTAATGTGTTCTTAGATGTTGATGTATAGCTGGGCTTGTGGCTCAGCCTGTAATCCTGCAATTTGGGAGGATGAGGTGAGTGGATTGCCTGAGCCCATGGGTTTGAGACCTGCCTGGGCAACTTAGCAAGACCCCATCTCTACAATAAGTCAAAAAATCAGCTGGGCATGGTAGCATGCGCCTGTAATTCCAGCTACTCAGAAGGCTGAGGTGGAAGGATTGCCAGAACCCAGTGGGTCGAGGCTGCAGTGGCTGGGAGCAGCCACTGCACTCCGGTCTGGGTGACAGAGTGAGACTCCAACTCAAAAAATAAAAAATAAAGATGTTGATGTATAATCACCTTATTTCTCAGCTATTTATAAAGTAGATACATTCCATGTTATCTTTTTTATATATCCATGAGATAAACCTGATTAATATTTTGGATTAAATTCCAATTTGCTTACTATAAGGATTTGTATGTCCAATTTTTTATTAATAAGTAGAAAACATTGAAAGAAATGAGTTAAATTGTCAGTTCAAAATATTACAAAAAATGAGACCAAATATGATACAGCATAAATTAAAAAATAACATCACTTATTTAAAAAATTAGTGCAACAAAACTAAGTATGATATTAACAAACAAAACTCAGTGCCATATGCAAATAATATACTATGGCTAAGTAGAATTTATTATAGCAAAACAAAAATTGCTTTAATATTAAGAATTATATTAATGTTACAAAGCATATTAATAATTACAAAAAACATAATTTTTTCAGTAGTTGCTGAGAAAAACTTTAACAAAATTTGATACCTGTTTGTAACTAAAAATTCAGAGACGGTCATCTCTTCTGGTCTGTCCTACTGTCCAGGAGTCCCAGGTTGCTTGGTCCCAGCTTCTGTCACCCTGTGACTTGCAGGTCCTGGGAGATCTGTAGGGAGGACACCATGACACTCAGAAGAAAGAGAAAAAAAAGACTGCCATCTTCCCAAGAATGGGGGAAAACGAAGAATCAATGCAGCATGTGTTGTAACTGCAAAGTTGAAAACACACGCATATATCAACCCCAGAATCAAAGACAACAAGTAAAATAAATAAATAAAGCAGCAAGAGCAATGACAACAACAAAGAATTTATAAGAGCCTCATGACTGGTAGAAACTCTCACATCTCAATAATCAGTCTGAATGTGAATGAACTAAATGCACCATGGAAAAGACACAGAATGGCAAACTGGCAAAACAAAAGCAAAAACAAGCAAACAAAAAAACCATGACCCAACAATTTGCTGCCTCCAGGAAACACATCTTAATGCAAAGGTTTCTTACAGACTCAGAGAATAGAAAACAAATTCTTAGGCAAATGGAGCACAAAAGAAGAAAAGAGTTGCTATCTTAATATCAGACAAAACAACTTTTAAGTTATCAAAAATGAAAAAAGATACAAAAGGACTCTACATAATGATAAAAGTTTCAATCCATCAATAAGAAATATCCATCCCAAACATATATGCATCCAACACAGGAAGACCAACATTTATAAAGCAACTACTAACTAAACTAAAAGAAGATATTGACTCTAACACTATTATAGCAGGGACCTTGAATACCCCACCAACAGTCCTAGATAGAGTGAGGCAAAAAATCAACAAGGAGATTCAGAACCCTACCAGATAGATTTAATAGATACCTACAGATTGTTCCACCCAACAACCACAGAATATACATTCTACTCATCACCACATGGAACATACTCCAACATTGATCACATCCTTGGCCATATATCAAGCATAAACAACTTCCATAAGATTGAAATTCTGCTATGCACCTTTTCAGACCATGGTGGAATAAAAATAAATATCAACACCAACAAAATTTCCCCAAAGCCCACAAAGACATGGACCCTAAATAGCATGATGCCAAACAACTACTGGGTCAACACTGAAATCAAAGCAGAAATTAAAAGATTCCTAGAAACAAATGACAATAAAGAAACATCTTACCAAAACCTCTGGGATGCCATGAAATCAGTTCTAAGAGGGGAATTTATATCTCTACAAGAACACATCAAGAAAACAGAAAGATCACAAGTGGAAAGCCTAACAGATCACCTAAGGAAGCTGGAAAGAGAAGACCATCAAAACCCCGACTTTAGCAGACTAATTCAAATCACCAAAATAAGAGCCCAAATACAGGAAATAGAAGACAAAAATCTCATAGCAAATATCAGCAAAACAAAAAGCTGGTTCTTTGAAAGGATTAACAAGAGTGATTGACCCCTAGCCAGAATGACCAAGAAAAGGAGAGAAAAAGCACAAATAAACACAATTAGAAATGCAAAAGATCAAGTCACAACTCCCTCTAAATAGAAAAGATTATCAGAAATTACTATGCACCCTGTATAGAAACAGACTTAACAGACTTGATAACCTTTATGAAATGGAGGACATTCTAACATCACACAAGCTTCCAAGGTTCAAACAAGAAATAGAGAAGCTAAACAGACTAATAACAATCCAGAAATTGATTCTGTCATAAGAAAAATACCTACCAAAAAAAAAGCCCTAGACCAGACAGATTTCCAGCAGAATTCTATAAAACATGCAAGGAGGAGCTGAAACCAGTTATACTGAAAGTATTCCAGGCAATCAAGAATGATAGAATTCTCCTCAAATCATTTTATGAAACTAATGTCATGCTGATACCCAAACCTGGTAAAGATACCAGCAAAAAAAGAGAACTGTAGGCCAATATCCCTGATGAAAATAGATGCAAAAATTCTCAACAAGATTCTATCAAATTGGGTTCAACAACATATCTCAAAAATCATCTACCATGATCAAGTTGGCTTCATCCCTGCGAAGCAAGGTTGGTTCAACATTTGCAGGACCACACATGTAACTGAATACATTAAGAGATGCAAAAATAAGAGCCACATGATTATACTATTAGATGTGGGTAAAGCTTTTGATAAAATCCAGCATCTCCTCTGATAAAAACCCTCAAACACCTAGGCATAGAACAAACATACCTAAAATTGTAACAGCCATCTATGATAAACCCACAGCCAAGATATTGATAAATGAGTAGAAATTGGAAGCATTTCCCCTGAAAACCAGAACAAGATAAGGTTGCAGGTTGCCCACTCTCACTCCTCCTGTTCAATATAGTGTAGGAAGTTCTAGCTACAGCAATCAGACAAGAGAAGGGAATCAGGGATCTCCAAATAGGAAAAGTCAAGTTATCCCTCCTTGCTGGTGATTTGATTTTATACTTTGAAAATCCAAGAGACTCTCTCAAAAACTTCCTTGCACTGATAAAGGACTTTGACAAAACCTCAGCATACAAAATCAGTATGTAAAAGTCAGTCACATTCTTATACATCAACAACAAACAATCAGATAACCAAATTAAAAACATAATCTATTCACAATAGCCACAAAAAAAAGAGAAATATCTTGGCATCTTCCTAATCACCACATGAAACACACTCCAAGATTGATCACATCCTTGGCCATAAATCAAGCATAAACAACTTCCATAAGATTGAAATTCTGCCATGTGCCTTTCAGGAAGGTCATCTTCCTAATAAGAGAGGTTAAAAGAATTTACAATGAAAACTAAAAAACAATGCTCAAAGAAATCAAAGGAGACACAAATAAATGAAAAAATTTTCCATATTCATGACTTGGAAGAATCAACATTGTTAGGCCGTCCATCCTATCAAAGACAATCTATAGATTCAATGCAATTCCCATTAAATTGCTATCATCATTCTTCTCAGACCTGAAGACAATACAGAAATTTATATGGAAACATAAAAGACCACAAATAGCCAAAATAATTCTTAGCAAAAGAAACAGTGTGGGAGGTATCGCACTTCTTAACTTTAAACTGTACTATAAGGCTAAAATAATCAAAAAAACTGTTACTGGTACAAGAACAGGCATATAGACCCAATGGAATAGGATAGAGATTCCAGAAGCAAAACCTCAATTTCTCAACCAACTCATCTTCAACAAAGCCTCCACCAACAACCACTGGGGAGAAGAGAATCTCTTCAGCAAATGGTGCTGGGAAAACTGGCTGACCACATGCAGAAGACTGAAACAAGGACCCCTACCTATCACCATACATAAAAATCAACTCTAAATAGATCAAAGACATAAATGTAGAATCTCAAAGTATAAGAATCTTAGAAAACGCAGGAGATACCCTTATTGGAATCAGAATAGGCAAACAATTTCTGATCAAAACCTCAAAGACCTATGCCATAAGAAATTAGATCGACAAGTGGGACTTCATCAAATTGAAAAACTTCTGCAAAAGAGAGTGGGGAGGCAGCCCCCAGAACAGGGATTAGATTATGCCTTAACTTGCTCAAATTATCACCTCGTCTAAGAAAGTTCTCCCATCACTGGCAGGTGGAAATCTTTCTGAGAAATATCAATATCTAGGAATGACTTTTAGTATTGATGTTAACATCCAACATCATGTCATCAATAGCCTCCTGGATATAGCTTCCAATTTTACTATTAGACAATAATATAGGCACATTGACAGAGAAGTCTCAAGAAGCTAATCTCTAGCCAGCAGTAACCTTCTGAAGGAGGACAATTTCAAGAGTTCAAACAAAATAAACCCTTCAGGGATTCATTCAAGTCATTTTTTATTGATTGGAGATGGCAGAGGATAATAACCAGCAGTTGGTATCCAGTGTGTCTTTTTTTTTTTTTTTTGAGTTGGAGTCTCACTCTGTCGCCCAGACTGGAGTGCAGTAGCCGCTTCCGGCCACCGCAGCCTCGACCTACTGGGCTCCGGTGATCCTTCCACCTCAGCCTTCCAAGTAGCCAGAATTACAGGCACGCACTACCATGACTGGCTGATTTTTTGATTTATTGTAGAGATGAGGTCTCGCTGCCCAGGCAGTTCTCGAACCCGCTGGCTCAGGCAATCCACTCACCTCAGTCTCCCAAAGGTGCTGGATTACAGGCTGAGCCACCGAGCCTGGCTCAGTGTGTCTTTTTTGAGTGAAGATTTCACATTTTTCTTCTCAGGGCCTCTCCAAAGAGTGTTGTAGAGAATTTTCTGTCTCTGCACTTTTAACTCCTTTAAACCACAACAGCCTTGTGAAGCAATAATCACCACACCCTTTATGCAGATACAGTTTAGAGAGATTAACTTGCTGAGAGTCCTAAAAATAGCAAGTAAAGATAGGCAAAATTGGATTTAAGTCCAGTCAGAGAAGTCAGGTTTGTGTTGTTCCAAAGCCTACTCCATGCCCTTTTCAGACTGCCAACCTATGTGTAAGCTTTCACAGAGTTTGACACCTCAGCAGGTATATGCCAACCCTAACTTATAGACAAATTTGTGTGTGTTCTCAATGGAAAGAACTGCTGGTCAAGTGTCAATTACCTCAATTCATACAGCACTCACTCAGTTAACACAGCTAACTTCATCCTCTATATGAATGATGAGGATAGACAACACGGTATTCCATAATTATATTCTATGTTAACAGGAAGGATTGTGGTGTAGCAGGAAGATCCCTTGAAATAAAACTAAAAAAGTTGAGTTATAAATCTGTCACTGCCACTGTGAAGTTTAATCCTAGAAGGAAGTTTTGTCACTTCTCAGGGGCTCCCATTTCCTCACTTTATTTGGGATCATATGACATCATACTGACCAACAACAAAGGCTTCCTTCCTGACCAATGGCAATCAAAACTGGAAATCTGACTGAAGTGTCTCACTAGCCATCATCAAATTCAAGATGAGCACTTACAGCATCAATTATGCATCTTTTGTTTCAATAAGCACAGGGATATAACTACTTGTGACTCTGTTTTGTAATGGTCACAATCTACTTTTGTTGATAAGGCAATTCAAAGTTTAAAAAGATAGATATAATGCTTAATGTAATTAAATGTACTTTTCTTATTGAAAAAATTTCCCTCCCAATCATCTCAAAGCCCTTAACTCACTCCATCAAGTCAAATGTTTAAAGCCAAGAGTATCACCTAAACATCATTTAAAACAAATGTGAGTGACCCTCAAGGTGTGATTAATTCTGAGACAATTTGCTCTCCAGCTGTGAGACTATGTAATTAAACATGTTATTTAAAAATATAATGGTAGGACATGTGTGGTATAGACATTCCCACTATAAAAGAGAGACATAAAAAATAGAAAATGACCCCGGGACTGTTTGTGGTCTTGGTCACTAGGCAGAGGTGGCTACCCTGGATTATTTATTTCCCATTAGCTTTGTGGGAACCACAGGAGAAGTCCTCATTCCAAATAAACCAAAAACTTCTTTCAAGAAAAAACTAATATGTCCTGAGAAAGTCCAACCCAACAAGGCAAACAACATTAAAATTTAAGGATTGAGAATAATCACTTTGGCTTGATGCTCTGCCCTCCAGATCCATTTGGACAGGGGGCTTGGTATCTGGACTCAGTGAGGCAGGCCAGTGAGGCAGGAGACTTATCTTCATGGAAATTGTGTGCCTGAATCACATGTCTCCTCCTCATTTCAGGCTTAAATTGGATGCAAGTGGATCTACTGGTTTGGAGTCCTGTGGGTAGTCTCAAATGCTTCCATTAGACATTGCCTTGATGGGGACTTTCCTCAATGGATTAATGCCTCTTCGGGCTTTTCCACTCTGAACCTCTGAGTAAAGGGGATTCCCTGATGATCTTGGAGTGAATTGCTTCAAGATAATTATTTTATTGTCTTGGAAAATAATTATTGGCTTCTGTTTAGATGGTTGACATATCTCCTGTAAGATGGGCTGCTTTCTAGTGTTCACTGCTAAACTATCTCTGTCATTCTTTGCAATGTGTAGATGGCTGACATATCTCCTACAAGATGGGCCACTTTCTTCGTGTTCACTGCTAAACTATCTCTGTCATTCTTTGCAATGTGAATATGTTGAGAATGTTACAAATCTTTAAGTTCTGCTTCCATTTTGATGTACTATTTTGCCTTTAAATTGTTTTTCTCTTCTCATATTTTTCTATAAGCAGTGAAGAATAGTCTACTTGCTGCTATTTCAACACTTTGCTTTTATACATTGCCTTTGTCAAATACTAACTTTTATGGACCACAAGATCTACTTTTCACAAAACACTAGGATATGAACACAATTCAGTCAAATCTGCTGCCAATTTATAGTAAAGATGGTATTCTCTCTATCACCAAATAACATTTCCCTAATTTCCACCTTTGAGCTCATTATAATGGTCTTTACTTACTGTTTTTTCCTATCACAATTATATTCTGGATTACCTAGGTATTTGCCAAGTTGATTGAGTTTTCTACAGTTCTCCTGCCCTACTGAGCCTTAATCAGAATCACCTTTAACAATTTATTTATTGCAATATAGCATGTTTTTTTAGTATGCCCTTCCAGACTTATCTACCATCTATTTCCCAGTTCTAAAACCACTTCCACATTTTAAGTATTTATTATAGTAGCACCCCACTCCTGGTAACAATTTCTGTTTTAGGCTATTTGGGCGCCTGTAACAAATACTATAAACTGGATGACTCATAAGAAAAAAATATTTCTTATTCTTTTGAAGGCTGGCAAGCACCAACATATTTGATGTCTAGTTAAAGTCCATTTCCTCATAGATGGACATATTCTCCCTCTGTAATCTTATGTGACTGAAGGGATGATAAATCTCTCTGAGACCTTTTTATAAGGGCACTTGTGTTGCTCATAAAGTCTCCATTCTCATTATCTAATTACCTCCCAAAATTTCCACCTCCAAATACATCCATATTGTGGAATTAGGCATAAACATATAAATGGGGAGTACAAACATTTGGTTTATAGCATCCTGGTTAGAGTTTTTCAAATGGGTCTGCTTAGTCACACTTTTGGCTTGTGCTTTCTGTATCAGAGATGAGAATGATAGCTGTTGAACGAGGTTCTACCTTTAAGATTTCTGAAATAGTCTCCAAGATATCAGTTAGTCACAGTACACAGGGCCTACCTGGTCAGAGATCTTATCGAGTGCTTTTTAAATTGTATTCCCTCACACCTTAACATTGTTCTAGCATAGCATTTTCTTAATGAATATTTAGGAATACATGAATAAATGCATGAATAAGTATTTTTCAGTGAAATATGAATAGAAACTATCCATGAAACTAACATTACTCTTACTAAAAAGATGTTTTCTTTCTCCATTTCCTGGAACCAGATATATTGGTGGCATCTTCAAGTCTACAGTTGAAAGACTGATCTGGGAGTGGGTGAATAAGAAGTGAGGAAAGATCTGAGATTTTAAGTGATCCCCAAGTGGGATTGCTGTTCCTCTTCCACCATTTTAGTCTTGTCAGGTTACTATAGCAAACTACCACAGACTGGGTAGCTTATATACAACATACATTTATTTCTCTCAGTTCTGAAGACCATGACGCACAAGATAAAAGCAGAGTCTGTGTCTCGTAAGGACTTTCTTTCTTGCTCATAGATGGTGCCTTTTTGGTGTATCTTCAGATGACAGAGGGGGTAAGGGTCTCCCTGAGGTCTCTTTTATTAGAGCACCAATCTCATACATGAGGGCTCCACAATCATGACCTGATCAAATTCCAAAGGCCTAACTTTCTGAAACTGTTATCTTGGGGATTAGATTTTGACATACAGTGGGAGTATCAAGAATACATACACATTTAAGTGATGTTATCTATGTATTGCTTTTTGAAGTTGAGTTGAATTGTGATAGCAATGTGTAGTATGATATTCACTCAAAAAAAGGTCACTAATCAAATGAATGTTAGTATCACCATGTGACAGGAAGGACAGTCAAAGAAAATAGTGGACGCATGGTAATTCAAGGAGTGCAAGATCATTTTGAGATGGTATTTGAAAGTAGAGAATGTTGTGGAAGTACAACAATAGAGGTGTGAGTGTGCAACAGAACCTCCAACAGGGCTAACAATGGCATACATTCATGATAAGTTTGAGATACTGTGTACAGGAAGGATCTGGGAGGCCTTGCATGGCAACAAGTCCTGCAGTAATTTGCCATAATCAAAAGTGTCTAGACTCTGATGGGAGCCACTTTGAGCACCTCTTGTAATTACAAAAGTAAAACGTGACTTGTGTTCATTATTTGTTATTGGTATATATTGAGTATTACAACTTTGATACAGCTTTTTTTTATTTTTAAAAATGTGCGTCCTTTTTTGGCACCCTCTGTGTATGTCTGTATCTTCTTTTAAAATGCAATATACGTATGCCATAAAATGCAATATACGTATGCCATGCAATACGCGTATGCTATTCAGCTATCAAAAAATCAAAATAATGTCTTTTGTGGGAACTTGGTTGAAATTGGAGAACATCATCCTAAACAAACTAACTCAGGAATGGAAAACCAAACACCACACGTTCTCCCTTATTAGTGGGAGCTAAACTGAGATGTGCAAAGACATAGGGAATGGTATAAAGGACACTGAAGACTCAGAAGGGGTGGGGGGAAGGAATGGAGGAACAACAAGAAAAAAATCACCTATTTGCACAGGTGGAGGTGGTGGATACTCTTAAAGCCCAAACCCAAAACTGTTTGTATTCCCCAAAGGTATTGAAATTAACATAAAATTTAACTATATTGTCAAAAAAGTCTGATAAAATCTTTTAAAAATGAAAAAAAAAATTATGAAGGGGACTCAGGCATGGAAATTATAACAGTAAATAATCTTATATTTACAATAGCAACCAAGAGTAGATATTTAGAAATAAGCTTATAAACACACGCTAAAATTCTTTATGAGAAAAACCTTAGAGTATTAGTGAAATATAAAAATGCATACTTAAGCAAATGTTTAAGTATACATTTCCTGGACAAAAAACCCAACAGTGTAAAGCTGTCAATTTCTTCCATAATTATTTATAAATTTAATGCAATTCCAATGATAGCATAAAATTATTTTAGGCAAATTCATATTAAATTTAAAATGAGTAAATGAATATGCAAAAGTAGTTATGCAACACTGAAGAAGAACAATGTAAGTTGGGCTACTAGCCCTACCAGACACTAAAGTACATCACAAAATCATTAAAATGAAAAACATTGTGATATAACATTTTGGTGGTGAGGTTTTAGGGTGTCAGTTCTCTCATACATGTACTAGGTATACCAGTACAACATTCTGGAGAGAAATTTGACAATACTTCATAAAATTGTATATTAACTTACATTTTGACCAAACAATCCTACTTCTAGGAACCTATCCTGAAGAAACATCAACAAAAATAAAAATTTCATCTGCATTATAGCATTGGTTGCTATAAAAAATATGTGAAACAACCTAAATGTCCATACATAGGGCATGATTGCATACATGGTGGCAATTTTATACAGTGGGGTAGGTATAAATAAGAATAGAGAATAGGTAAAATTTGGACCTCCCTTTGGTCCCCACGTTGTCTGGTTTGAGATCATGTACACTTACTAATGTTACCTGATCCTGAATTGTACTTCACATCTTAATAAAACAAACAAACAAACAAACAAACAAAAACAGACAACCCCTTTAGGCCCCCTTCCACTGCAGAAGTTTTTCTGTCCTCTCAATAAATTCTGCTTTCGAAAACATTTAGGGCTCTGAATAGAAATTGGTTGCCAGTTCCAATTTCCATAAAGGTGTCTCCTGAGTTTTCTAAGATTCTTATTCTTTGAGATTTTATGTTAGGTCTTTGATCCATTTGAGCTACTTTTTGTGTATGGTGATAGGTAGGGGTCCTGTTTCAATATTCTGCATGTGATCAGTCAGTTTTCCCAGCACCATTTATTAAATAGGTTCTCCTTTCCACAGTGTTGTTAGAGGGTTTGTCAAAGATGAGTTGGTTGAGAAATTGAGGCTTTGCTTCTGGAATCTCTGTCCTGTTCCATTGGTCTATTTACCTGTTCTTGTACTGTTGGGAGCCGTCCATGGAGGCCCACTGAGTGTTAGGGATTAGGGAGGGCCATGGACCCCGAGACCACTAGGACGTGTTCGGGAGCCGTTGACCCCATTTTCCTCCCCCTTTGGCCATGTAGCACAAACAACCTAAACAACCAACTCTGCTGGCCTAAGCTGAAGGCTCTGTGACTGTGACAGGCATAGCTCACTCTAGAAATTCATTGTTCCTGTTTCCCGTAAACTGTGGTTTTGGCTTAAGTATTAGATATAATTCAAATTCAGGTCACATTTGGGAGCCTTTTATATGGTACAAGCTTCTTTATAAGATTTAAATGAATATTTGTAGAATTAGTATATACTTATGGAGAGCTGTTTTCAGCTTTTCAATGGTATAGATGATTATGAAGAGTTATCAGAAATGGCCCAGCACAGAGCTTGGGCTGGGCCACATTCCTGAGAGCCCAGTGCGTACTTTGGACTGTGCTGCATTCTTTTAGACTGGCTTTAGCTACAGTTGGTGTAAGGCCTTTTTTCTACCTATTATAGAAATTGAATTTATTTTATTCACAGAAGGTATTGTAAAATAGGTCATGCTACCTCAAGGAATCATATTAGTTCAAGCATAATCAATCATAATATTTTTAGGTTTAATAAGAATATAGTTAACTTTAGAAATTTCATTGTCTCCATTTTCTACTATCATGGTTTTGGCCTTAGCACATTTACAGTTTATATTTGGGCTTTAGAAGCTTTGCTGCTGCTAATCAGCTTTATATATTAGAATTAGGAATTAGAAACTTCCATAGAAATTAGGATAGATATATAGGACTTTAGAATAGCCATTATGTTAAGAGATTGTAGTCTATTGTTCCAAAAAGTGACCCACTGTGAACCTTGGACTGGGTCACATCCTATAGAGCCCAGCATGATCTTTGGACTGGGCCACATTCTTTGGGAATTGGTTTAAGCTATAATTAAGAGCTTCTGTAGCATTGTGTAAGTAGTATTAGCATAGAATAGAAAGGTAATAAAGTTTAAGTTAGTCATCATGTGTTTTGTGTGAGCTCTAGAAGTTATTGATTATCAGAGCATCATTAGGCTAGTAAGGATTGTTGCACTGCTTTTGAAGGGCATTAACTAGCAAAGGGAACAATAAGACAATCTTGAGGTTTGTCCCTCCTCACACTCAAGCATCTGATGGGTGGGGGATGCCCCTCCTGCACCTGGCTTTGTGTTCACGTGAAAAACTTGTGAGACTGCCTGTGTAAAATTTGGGGATAAATAGCTGCTGTAACTTTCAATAAATGGCTTCTGCTCATTTCACTGAACAATTGTCCACTTTCTTTCTTTCTCTTTCTTCCTCTTTATATCTATCCTTCCATCTTTCTTTCTTTTAATATCTGTCCCTACAGATTCACCGATGCCATCACATCTTCCAAGGGACTCCCCAAAACTTGCAGGGGCTGACCCCCTGCATTGTACCAATAACCAGCTGTTTTGATTACTGTAGCTTTATAGTAAAGTTTAAAGTCTGGAAGTGTGATACCTCCTGCTTTGTTTCTTTTGCTCAGGATTGTGTTGGCTATTTGTAGTCCATTATGTTTCCATATGAATTTCTGTATTGTTATTTCCAGTTCTGAGAAGAATGATATTGGTAACTTAATGGGTATTGTGTTGAATCTATGAATTACCTTTGGTAGGATGGACATCTTAACAATGCTGATTCTTTCTATCCATGAGCATGGAATATTTTTCCATTTGTTTGTGTTTTCTTGGATTTCTTTGAGCAGTGTTTTGTAGTTCTCATTGTAAAGGTCATTCACTTCTCTGGTTAGTAAGATACCGGGGCATTTCATTTTTGTGTGTGTATGTGACTATAGTGAATGGGATTGTGCTTTTAATTTGAGTCTCTGCCTGCTTGTTGTTGGTGTATAGGAATGCAACAGTCTTTTGCACTTTTATTTTGTACCCTGAGACTTTGTGAAAGTCTTTTATCAGGGCAAGTAGGTTTTTTGAAGGTTCTCTTGGATTTTCAAAGTGTAGGATCATATCATAAGGAAAGAGGGATAACTTGACTTCTTCTTTTCCTATTTGGATACCCCTGATTTCATTCTCTTGTCTAATTGCCTGAGCTAGGACTTCTAACACAATATTGAACAAGAGGCATGAGAGTGGGCAGTCTTGTTTTGTTCCAGTTTTTAAGGGAAAATTTTCCAGTTTCTGTCCACTTAACAATATGCTAGCTGTGGGTTTATTGTAGATGGTATTTAGTGTTTTGATGAATGTTCCTTCTATGCCTAGGTGTTTGAGGGTTTTTATCAAGAAGGGATGTTAGATTTTATCAAAAGCTTTTTTTGCATCTAATGATAGAATCATGTGTTTCTTCTTTTTACATTTGTTGATGTATTTAATTGCATTTATGGTCTTGTGAATATTGAACCAGTCTTTCCTCCTGGAGATGAAGCCTACTTGGGCATGGTGGATGATTTTTGCATCTATGTTCATAAAGATACTGGCCTGTAGTTCTCTTTTTTTGATGGATCTTTGCCCAATTCGGGTATTAATGTGATGTTAACTTCTTAAAATGATTTGAGGAGAATTCCATCTTTCTCAATCCTGTAATACTTTCAAAAGGATTGGTCTCAGCTCCTCCTTGTACATTTTGTAGAATTCTGCTGGAAAGTCATCTGTTCCAGGGCTTTTTTTTTGTAGGTAGTTTTCCTTGACAGAGTCAATTTCCTGGGTTGTTATTGGTCTATTTAATGTCTCAATGTCTTCTTGTTTCAATCTGGGGAGGTTGTGTGATGACAGATGTCCTCCATTTCACTTAGGTTATCAAGATTGTTTCCATATAAGTGGAAATAGTAATCTCTGATAATCTTTTGGATTTCTTCAGGGTCAGTTATGATTTGATCTTTTGTTTTTCAGATTGTGTTTATTTGGACTTTTTCTCTCTTTTTTTGGATCATTCTGGCTATGGGTTCATCAATCTTGTTAATTCTTTCAAAGAACCAGGTTTTCTTTGTTATTTTCTATGATACTTTTTCCTTCTATGTTTCATATTTGGGCTCTTATTTTGGTTATTTGAATTATTCTGTGATAGTTGGGGTTTAGTGGTCTTTTCTTTCCTACTCCCTTAGGTGATTTGTTAGGCTCTCCACTTGTGATCTTTCCGTTTTCTTGATGTGTTCTTGTAGAGATATAAATTCCCCTCTTAGAACTGATTTCATGGCAGCCTAGAAATTTTAGTAAGATGTTTCTTCATTTTCACTTGTTCCCAGGAATCTTTTAATTTTTGCTTTGATTTCATTGTTGACCCAATAGTTTTTCAGTATTATGTTTTTTAGTGTCCATGTATTAGCGGGCTTTGGGAAAATGTTGTTGGTGTTGATATTTATTTTTATTCCACTGTGGTCTGAGAGTGTGCATGGCAAGACTTCAACCTTAAGGAATTTGTTTATGCTTGATTCATGGCCAAGGATGTGTTCAATCATGGAATATGTTCCATGTGGTGATGAGTAGGATGTATATTCTGTGGTTGTTGGGTGGAATAATCTGTAGGAATCTATTAAGTTCATTTGGTTGAGTGTCAAGTTTAGGTTCTGGATCTCCTTGTTGATTTTTTGCCTTGTTGGTCTATCTAGGGCTGTTAGTGGGGTATTGAATTCCCCTGCTATAATAGTGTTAAGTCAATATCTTTTTTAAAATGTACTTAGTAGTTGCTTTATAAATGCTGATACTCCTGTGTTGGATGCATATATATTTATGATGGACATTTATTGTTGATGAATTGAAACTTTTATCATTATACAGTGTCCTTTGCATCTTTTTAAATTTTTAATAGCTTAAAGGTAGTTTTGTCTGATATTAAGATCGCAACTCCTGCCTTCTTTTGTGATGCATTTGCCTGGAAACTCATTTTCCATCCTTTAACTTTGCATCTGTGTGTGCCCTTTGTAGTGAGATGAGTCTCCTGGATGGAAATAATTAGGTCATGGTTTCTTATTCAGTTTCTTATTCAGTTTGCCATTCTGTGTCTTTTCATTGGTGTGTTTAGTCCATTCACCTTTAGACTAATTATTGAAATGTGATTGTTTATTGTCGTCATGAGTTTCTTATAAAGTTTTTTCATCGTTTGCTTGCTTTCTTTTGACCTTGGGTTTAATGTATGTGTGTGTTTTCAAGTTTCTTGTTGCACTCTATTCTCTGTTGATTCTGTGCTCTGCTGTTCTCTTGGGAAGTATGTGATCAGTTCTTTTTCTTTCTTTTCTTTTCTTTTTTCCTTCTTCTGTGCTTAATATATGTTTAAGTGTCTCCTGTAAAGCTGGTCTGGAAGCTGAATAATTTCTTAGGAACTGGATGTCTGGGAAGGATTTTAATTCTCCATCACAGATGAAGCTAAGCTTGGCTGGATAGGAAATTCTTGTTTGAAACTGTTTATCTTTGAGGACTTTGAATATAGGGCTCCAGTCCTTTCTTGCTTATAGTGTTTCTGCTGATAGGTCTGTTGGCATTCTGATTGGTTTTTCTTGGTAGATAGTCTGACCATTCTCTCTTGCTGCCTTTAGAATTTTTTCTTTTGCACTTTGTGTAGGTGAATTGCTATGTGTCTAGGGGTTTGTCTTCTCATTTGATGTCTTGTGGAGGTTCTCTACTCTTGTGCTTGGCTGTTCACATCTCTGGTGAGATGAAGAAAGTTTTCTTGGATTACCTCCTGGATACTTGCTTTAAATTGTTCTCCATTTCCCTTTCTTCTTCTGAGATACCGATCAGGCATAGGTTTGGTCTCTTGGTATAATCACACATCTCTTGTAGTAGTTGTTCTTTCTTTCTATGTTTTTTACAGATCATGTTCTAGTCATCAAGTTCGAGATTGTTTCTTTAACTAGATTAATTCTGCTTTCCATGCTTTCCATCTTGTTTTTTATTAACTTGATACAATTGCTTATTTCCAAAATCTCTGTTACCACTATTTCAGTGTTGCATCATGTCTTTCTTGAGTCTTATTCACTCTTTCCATCAATTCTCTAATTCCTGTCTTATTCTTGGACCAGTTGTTGGTGACTTACATTATTTGGGCACCAAGGTCTGATCTTTCAGGAATTTTATCTTTGGTACACTTGAAATTGCCTGAGGTCGTCCTCTGATTTTTCCTCATTTGTGACAGATCTCTTGTTTTTCTCTTTAGTTCTGTTATTCAGTGTCAGTGGGAGATGCTTTCTTTTCTGATGTTTGCTCAGTCCTCTATTCTTCTTTAACCTGGGCTCTGGATTTGTTCTATTTTGAAATAGGATGATGGATGGGAAACTCTGCTGTTTCTTGTAGTTTATGAAATTCAAATACAGTAATGGATGGGGCACTAAGATTCAGAAACTACTTGTAATTTTCAATGTTCACTTGTTGTGGTGTGTGTTCCCTGAGACTCACTCCCCACCATCATTCTATATAATGATGCAAAGCAGAAACCAATGCAAAAAACAATTGAACACACTCACACACACAGACGTATACACACACCTCAAAACAAACTGGAATAACAACAAAGTGAAACAAAACAAACAACAACAACAACAGGGGGACGCGGCAAGATGGTGATGGGGTAACCCAGTGTCTGAAGCCCTCTGCAAGGGACATCTGCAGTGGGTCTCTGACTCTCGCCCCGGGGGGCTGGGGACCCCAGAATCGCAACCCGCTCTTCAGACAGAGCTTGGCTGTTGCCACCGCTGGGACATAGCAACGACTGGACAGCTACTGCACTGCAAAGAGTACCGCTGCCGCCGCCACAGCCCCTCTCCCCGCCGCCGCAGCCTCTGTGATGGGTAGCACATCACACCACCCGGCCCGAGGAGATCCACACCAAACCCGTCAGGGAAGATCTGTGGGGATCGTTGCCACCTCTCCTGCGTCCGAGATTGTCCTGCCCGCCTGGCGTGTGGGGTTCCTGTCACCTGCTCGGAGGCAGGCAGCCATCTTGTTCCTGTCCGGCCCCACCCCCTCAGGAGCGAGCAGCTGAGATAACACCACCTGCTGGCGATTCAAGGTAACAACACCGAAACAGGAGAAACAAGCTTGATAAAGACATACCACACAGCTGAACGGAGGTTAATCTAAACTGTCCTTCACAGCAGATCAGCAGATCACTTAGGGCAACTGACCCTAAGTGCAAACTAATTTACCAGCTTGAAAAGAAAACTAGAAATCAGACCTGAAAGGACATTGGATTTAAATGAAATGTCTCAGAGTGTGCTTCATTGATTCTATTAGTTTAATGACTTAATTCTATTCCTACTGTATTGTTCCCTTTTTTCTTTTTTCCTTTTCCTTTTCTTCTCTTTTCTTCTCTCTGTACACCATATCTTTGTATAGAGGAACAGCACACTAACAAGGTGATTGGTTAGCTTGTATGTTAGCATCATTATGTTTTATTTATTTTTATTTTTTTGTATGAGAGTTGGTTCCTCTGTGGCTGTGGTCTATTGTTTTTATCTGTCTCAGTATACGCCTCTCTCTCTATTTGTTGGCACACTCATTTGTTTCCTCCCTTACTCCTCTATCTCTCCACTCCCCTCTTCAACCACTATCTGCTCCATTCTCTCCCCTCTGCTAACCACATTTTATTTCAGGGAGTAAACCTACAGCCCCACTGCACGGACAGATTCCAGGGCAGTGGGAAGTGGGTTCCACATTATACATATGCCTGTCAGCTAATACCAGGACCTGCAGACAGATTTTGAATCACAGCTCTCCCCTTAAGTACATCTCAAAACTGCAAAAAGACCACCTCCAACCTACAGTGCAACCTCAGAATTGAACAAAGTAAGAGGACATACATAAAGAATAGGAGATTGAACAAACAGAAGTAAAACCAATCTCTTTACCCCTGAATAACAGAATTAAAGAAGATGGTGATGTGGAGGGAAGGAAAAAGTAGGGAGGGGGAAAAACTGCACAAAAGAAGACAAACCAAAAGAAGAATATAGGTCTCACACAGACCCCTGGGAGATCAGACACTGAGAAAACAGATTCTGGAACACAGACAATGAAGAGTCCCCAGAAAGACTGATTACATGCAACAAACCCAGACATCAAGACATTAATGGAGAGAATTCAAAAAATTGAGGAGAGACAAGAGGAAAATAGAAAGGAGCTGATGTCAGAAATGACAGCAGTAAAGAATACTGTGATGGAAATGAACAACAGACTAATAAGCATGGAAAGCAGAATGAGCCAAGCAGAAGATAGAATCTCAGAGCTCGAAGACCAAAACACAGAATTAACCCAAACTGTCAAAAGCATAGAAGACAAGCTCAAAAAGACAGAACAAAACCTGCAAGAGATGAATGATCACTTCAAGAGATCAAACCTAAGAGTAATTGGTAAACGGAGGCAGGCAGCCTTCCTGAGGCAGAAAGAGAAACAGAAGCCACACTGGAACAAACATTTCCAGAAATCATTCAAGAAAACTTCCCTCAACTCATTAATGAAAAAATTCAAACACGAGATTCAGAGAACCCCTGCAAGACAACAAATGAGAAGACCAACTCCCAGACACACAATAATTCACCTAAACAAAGTAGCTATGAAAGGAAAAATCCTAAAGGCAGCAAGCGAAAAAGGCCAGACTACCTACCAGGGAAAACCAATTAGAATAGCAACAGATTTATCCACAGAAACCCTTCAGGCCAGGAGAGCCTGGAGCCCTATCTTTAAAGTTCTAAAAGAGAAACAATTTCAACCAAGAATAACCTACCCAGCTAAACTAAGCTTCATTAGTGAGGGTGAATTGAAATCTTTTCCAGACTTCTAATCCCTAAGAACCTACGCTGCCACCAGACCACCTCTACAAGAAACAACTAAGAAAGTACTGAACACAGAAGAAAAAGAAAAAAGAACAACAGCATTCTCCAAAGAGTACAGGCAAAAGATTAAAAACACACATGAACCAACTCCAAAACCCAAAGAAAGACAGCAAATAAACAGGAACAACTCTGTAAGAACTTTATGACAGGGATCAACTCTTGCATTTCAATTATTAGCCTAAATGTGAACGGACTAAATGCACCACTGAAAAGACATAGAATGGCAAAATGGATAAAATATCATCAGGCAACAATCTATTGTCTTCACGAGACTCACCTCACTAGAAAGGACACCCACTGACTCAAAGTAAGAGGATGGGAAACAAACTTTCAGGCAAATGGAATACAAAAGAAAGGAGGAGTAGTGATCTTAATTTCAGACAAAATACCCTTCAAGTTATTAAAAATCAAAAAAGATACAGAAGGCCACTACATAATGATAAAAGGCTCAATCCATCAACAAGAAATATCTATCCTAAACATATATGCACCCAACATAGGTGTGCCAACTTTCATAAAGCAACTTCTTGGTAAATTAAAGAAAGATATTGACTCTACCACTATCATAACTGGGGACTTTAATACCCCACTCACAACCCTAGACAGATCATCAGGACAAAAAATCAGCAAGGAGATCCGGAACCACAATGTGACTTTGGACCAAATGGACTTAATTGATACCTACAGAACACTCCATCCAAAGACCACAGAATACACATTCTACTCATCACCACATGGAACATATTCTAAGCTCGACCACATACTCGGCCATAAATCAAGCATAAGCAAATTTAAAAGGACCGAAATTCTACCAAACACCTTCTCGGACCACAGTGGAATAAAAATAAACATTGACACCAACAAAGTCCCCCCAAAACCCACAAAGACATGGACACTAAACAGCATGATGCTAAACAACTCCTGGGTCAACAATGAAATCAAAACAGGGATCAAAAGATACCTGGAAACAAATGAAAATGAAGAAACATCTTACCAGAATCTCTGGGATGCCCTGAAAGCTGTAGTAAGAGGGGAATTTATATCCCTACAAACACACATGAAGAAAATGGAAGGAACAGAAATTCACAACCTAACAAGCCACCCAAAGAAGCTGGAAAAGCAAGACCACAAAAACCCTAATTTCAGCAGAAGAATCCAGATCACCAAAATAAAAGCCCAAATCCAGGACATAGCAGACAAAAAGAAAATACAAAAAAATCAATGAAACAAAAAGCTGGTTCTTCGAAAGGGTAAACAAGATTGATGGTCCCCTAGCTAGACTGACCAAGAAAAAATGAGAAAAAAAACAAATAAGCACAATCAGAAACACAAAAGATGAAGTCACATCTGACCCTGAATAAATACAAAAGATCATTAGAGACTACTACGTACACTTGCATGGAAACAAACTTGAAAACCAGAAGGAAATAGAGGACTTTCTTACATCACACAACCTACCTAGGTTGTAACAAGAAGAAATTGAGACCCTAAATAGACCGATAACTATCAAGGAAATCGACTATGTAATAAGAAGACTTCCTATAAAAAAAAGCCCTGGTCCAGATGACTTTCCAGCAGAATTCTACAAGACATTCAAGGAGGAGCTGATACCAATCCTACTGAAGGTATTCCAGGTGATTGAAACAGATGGAACTCTCCCCAAATCATTTTACGAAGCCAACATCACATTGATACCCAAGTCAGGTAAAGATCCAACAAAGAAAGAGAACTACAGGCCAATATCTTTGATGAATGTGGATGCTAAAATTCTCAACAACATCCTAGCAAACCAGATTCAGCAATACATCTCAAAAATCATCCACCATGAACAAGTAGGCTTCATTCCTGGGATGTAAGCCTGGTTCAACATTCATAAAACCATAAATGTAATTAAATACATCAACAGATGTCAAAACAAAAACCACATGATCATATCATTAGATGCAGAACAAGTTTTTGATAAAATCCAGCACCGCTTCTTGATAAAAACCCTTGAACATCTAGGCATATGGGGAACATACCTCAAAATAGTAAAAGCCATCTACAAGAAACCCACAGCCAGCATACTCCTAAATGGACAAAAATTGGAACCAATTCCCCTGAAAACTGGAACTAGACAAGGATGCCCACTCTCTCCCCTCCTGTTCAACACAGTATTGGAAGTCCTGGCTAGAGCAATCAGAGAAGAGGACGCAATCAGGGGTATTCAAATAGGAAAAGAGGAAGTCAAGTTATCTCTCTATGCAGATGATATGATTGTGTACCTTGAAAACCCAAGAGAATCTGTCAAAACCTCCTTGCACTGATAAAGGTCTTTGGCAAAGTCTCAGATACAAAATAATGTACAAAGACATCACATTTCTCTACACCAATATAAACAACAGAAACCAAATAAAAAACACAATTCCATTC
>NW_007260136.1:157893-158471 GCF_000164805.1 Carlito syrichta | reverse complement strand
GGACCTTATTGAACTGATAAGCTTCTGCAAAGCCAAAGAAACCATCAAGAGAGCAGGGGAGTCAGCCTACAGACTGTGAAAAAGTATTTGCCAACTCTAGGTCTGACAAAGGCTTAATGTCCTGGATCTACAAGGAACTGAAATGTACTGAAAAGAAGAAAAGAAACAACCCCATTATAAAATGGGCAAAAGATATGAACAGACACTTCACAAAAGAAGACATCTGAGCAGCCAACAAACACATGAAGAAATGCTCAACCTCACTAATCATCAGGGAGATGCAAATCAAAACCACACTGAGATACCACCTAACTCCAGTCAGAATGGCAATTATCAACAACTCAAAAAATAACAGCTGCTGGAGAGGGTGTGGGGAAAAGGTAACACTTCTACACTATTGGTGGGAGTGTAAACTAGTGCAACCTCTGTGGAAAGCAGTGTGGCGATTCCTAAAAGCTCTAAAAATTGACCTTTCTTATGACCCTGCAATCCCCCTACTGGGAATATACCCTGAAGAACTCAAATCACTCTATAAAAAAGATACCTGCACACGTATGTTTATCGCAGCATTGTTCACT
>NW_007260136.1:146780-157824 GCF_000164805.1 Carlito syrichta | reverse complement strand
CAATGTAATTCTATAAGAAAATGACTGATGGTACTGGGAAACTATGGGGGGGAGGGGGATGGGATTAACAGTAGCAAATATCTATCTGGGGATGGAAAAACACCTCTTATCAACAGGGTGCCTGAATGAAACATAATTGTACACCTAACCCTTAACTGTACCCCACAAAACCATAATAAAAAATACTGATTAATAAAAAAAGAAACAACAACAACAAGAACAACAAAAAAACCAAGAAAACTAAGTACACGTACACACATGCCTAGCATAAAGTGAATAGAGAAGAAAAATAGAAAGATGGGTGGGGGGGAATGAATTCAGGTCAGACCCTCACACATATATTGACACATACCTTAAACTATAAAAAATGAAAATAAAAACCCAGAAGAACAAAAGAGTAAAAAAAAACCCCAACAACAGCAACTAAATTGAAAGATGAACACTCAGTCATTCACATACACAGATAAACAGAAATCGACAAATAAAAGAAAGAAACAGAAAAGGAAAATAAAAAGTATTTGAGAAGATCAAACCCTCACATAACATTCATGTACAAAGAGAAAATATTTTAAAAATAGATGAGCTAACAGTCAAAAAATTTTTAAATATATATTTCTTAAAATTGAAAATTAAATTTAAAAACCTGCCCTCTTGTGGCAGGCTCTGCAATTGTTCTTCTAAAAGGTCTCTCCTGCAGAGCCACCCCTTTCACCCTCTCCTCAGTGTCTGAAGCAGGGAAAGAGGAGGGGAAGTGGGGTTGGGTGGGGCTGCAGTCCTCCCTTTCCACTCTCATATGGTCAGGGAAATCTCCCCCAGTAGGAAGGTATGAGATTGTCTCTTCCCCAGGTTTGTACTTGTGGGGGCTGCTCCAGCCAGGTTTATTCTGGAATGAAGTTCTTTTGTGACTGACTTCCTGGGTCCCCCTAGGTTTGTCTCTCAGTCTTGGCCCAGCTGTGTCAGTCTGATGTTCAAAGGATTTCTGGAGGGGGGGCGTTGGGGTCAGATAAGTCACCACTTATCTCTTTGGGGTTCTTCCTCATCCTTTTCTGGCCATACCCTTTGTCCTGTGACTGGATCAGGGTAAGGGGTGGGGCACCTGGAACTCATCACTCATCAGGTCCCTGCTTTCAGGAAATTCCCTCTGTTTGTGCTTTCAGGAAATTCCCTCTGGGTCATGAACAAACCCTGAGTAGTTTATCTGCCAGTCACAGAGATGAGGTCTGTTAGTCTATGTTGAGCAAGTCGGAGCACTTTCCTGTCTCACTTTCAAGATGGTGATAGGATGCCTCTCTTGTCCTCTTCTGTGGGACTGTACCTCTGAACTCCTTCATCAGTCCCTGCTGCCAGTGGCTTGCCAGGCACTGAAGTGTCAAGACAAAGCCAGAATCCAGCATTCTCTCTGCTGTTGCACTGGTGAGGAAGAGCCTGGGACAATATTTTCTCCAAGCTGTTTTTGTCCATTAAAAAAAATAATAAGCCAGGCTTGGTGGCTCAGCCTGTAATTCCGCGCCTTTGGGAGGCTGAGGTGAGTGGATTGCCTGAGCCCGCGGGTTTGAGACCTGCCTGGGCAGCGAGACATCATCTCTACAATAAAAAATCAAAAGAATCAGCCGGGCGTGGTATCGCATGCCTGTAATTCCGGCTACTCAGAAGGTTGAGGCGGAAGGATTGCCGGAGCCCAGCAGGTCCAGGCTGCGGTGGCCGGGAGCAGCCACTGCACTCCAGTCTGGGCGACAGAGTGAGACTCCAACTCAAAAAAAATAAAATAAAATAAATATAATAATAACAGTGCTTGGTTTCTGCAACCTGGGAAGAACCAGGGAAGAAGCAGAGAAACTGCAACACCAGCTGTTGCACCAGAGAACTGGCCACTTGTTCACAAACCCCCACTTAGACAACTCTCCTAGCATTTTCTTCCCAGGGAGGGTTTGTTGATTTAAAAGAAAAAGAAAAAGAAAATGGTGCTCTGCTTCTATATCACAGCAATTGCTAGGGTCTAAGCTCAGCAGATGTGGCATCAGCCACTGCACCAGAAGAGCTCTGGCCACTATCTCCCTAGCCCTCACTCAGTCAGCCACTCACACACCCATCCACTCACCAGCACATACACAAAATTTTCCATACACTCACTCACTCACATGGAGACTCATGTATTCTGACTGTCTCAGATGCCATCTTCCCGACCTCCTCTCACAGGTTTTTAATGTTTAGTCTCTCCTGCTTTCCCCTCTTTTGGAATCCTCAATGTGTATAATTTTTATCTTTATGTACCTGTCATTTAGCTCCTACTTATAAGTGATAACATGTGGGAGTTGGTTTACTGTTCCTGAGTTAATTCACAAAGAGTAATGGCCTTCAGTTCTATCCATGTTACTGCAAAGGGCATAATTTTATTATTTTATTTGGATATGCAATATTTTATGGCGAATATGTACCACATTTTATTTGTCCAGTCAACTGAAACCTAAGATCATTTGAGCCACAAAATAGTTATGAAAAAAATGAATATTCATGAGTAGCTAGTAATACAAATAGATAATTGTCTGAACAAATATAGGAGAAAGAACAGCTTTTCCTTACAGTATATTTCAATGAATAAATGTAGTAGAAATTAGGAAAATAAAAATCTATCATTTTGCTTATACTACACTGTTTGTCACTTAGTTTGCAATAGTTTGAGAACTGTTAAGAGATGCTAAAGTAGTGGATAAAATTGTGAAAAGAAATAAACGCCAATAGGGCAGTTGTCAATTTGTGTGTTTGTATGATTGTCTGTATGTTTTTTTTCCTGTCTTTGTATCACTTTTCAATTGTTAATTGGTACACCTGTCTGTTTTCCCTGTCTTTTTCTATCTCTTCACCTTCCCTTTGTCCCCCTCCTTCTTTTTTCCATTCTTTTTCTTACCTCATTTTGCTCCCAGGGGTCAAATCTATACCCTAACTGCACGGACAGATTGTAAGGCACTAGAAAGTGAGTTCCAGGAGGCTCACACACCTGCCAGCAGATACTGGCATCTGCAGATAGTTTCTGAATCACAACTCCCCCCTCAGTTAAATCTCAAAACTGAAAAAAGTACTACCACCCACCCACAGTCCATCTTCAGAATTCAACAAAACCAGATGATCCATATAAGGAATAATAGGAGACTGAGCAAACAGAAATAAAAGATATCCCCTCATCCCTGAGCAACAGAATTAAAGAAGAGGTTAATAAAAAGGGAGTGGAAAAATGTACACAAATGAAGAAAAACCAAAAGAAGAATATGGAACTCACACAGACCCCTGGGAGGCCAGCCACTGAGAATACAGACTTCAGAACTCACACGATGAAGAGCCCCCAGAATGACTGGTCTCAAACCACAAACCCAGATACCAAGACATTAATAGAATAAATAGAATTGAAGAGAGACAAGGAGAAAGAATGAAGGAGTTGTAACAGATAACAACAACAAAGAATACATTGAATGAAATAAATAACAAACTGATAAGCATGGAAAGCAGAATTAACCAAGAAGAAAGAATCTCAGAGCTTGAGTATCAAAATATGAAACTAACCCAAACTATTAGAAAAATAGAAAAGCTTAAAAAGATAGAATAAAACCTTTGAGAGATGAGCAAATATATCAAAGGTGAAACCTAAGATTAATTGGAATTTCTGAGGCAGATAGAAAGAGACAGCACCCTGGAACAAACACTCCTTGAAATTGTACAAGAAAACTTCCCTCATTTCATCAGTGATGTGACCATTCAAACACAAGAGATTCAGAGAACCCCTGCAAGGCAATAAATGAGAATATCAACTCCTAGAAACACAGTAATCAGCATACATAAAATAGTTATAAAAGAAAAAATCCTGAAAGCAGCAAGAGAAAATGGTCAGGCTACCCACTGGGAAAGACCAATTAGAATAGCAGCCACATTACTTACAGAAACACTTCAGGTGAGGAGAGCTTGGAGCCCAATCTTCAAAGTTCTCAAAGATAAACAATTTCAACCAAGAATTACCTACCCAGTTAAGCTAAGATTCATCAGTGCTGGAGAATTAAAAATCCTTCCCAGACATTCAAACCCTAAGAGCTTATGCTGCCTCCAGACCAGCTCTACAAGAAACATTTCTATTAAACATAGAAGAAGGGAAAAAAAGAGCAACACCCTTCCCAAGAATGCATGAAAAAGATTGAAAATACACATGAATGAACCCAAATATCAAGAGAAAGACAACAAACAAGCAAGCAACAGCAACAACAACAAACTCTTTAAGAACCTCATTACAGGGATAAACTCCCTCATCTCAATAATTAGCCTGAATGTGAATGGACTAAATGCACCATTGAAAAGACAAAGAATGGAAAAATGAATAAAATATCACGAGGAAACAATATGTTGTCTCCAAGAGCCTCGTTTCACCAGAGAAGACATTCAGACTCAAAGTAAGAGAATGGGAAACAATATTTCAGGTGAACCAAACACAAAAGAAAGCAGGAGTCATGATCTTAATACCAGACAAAATACCCTTTAAACTATGAAAAGTTTAATAAGATATAGAAGGTCACTACATAATGATAAAAGGTTCAATCCATCAATAAGAAATATTATCTTAAAAATATATACACCCAACACAAGAGCACCAACTTTCATAAAGTGGTTTCTAGGTAAACTTAAAAAAGATATTGACCCTAACACTATCATATCTGAGGACTAAGTACCCCACTATCACCTTAGAAAGATCATCAGGACAAAAATCCAACAAGAAGATCAGGAACCTCAATGTGATGCTTGACCAAATGGACTTAATTGATACCTAAGAACACTCTACCCAACAGCCATGAAATACACATTCTACTCATCACTACCTGAATGTACCACTTCCTCAGCAATATATCAAGCATAAACAAATTCTATAAGACTGAAATACTGCCATGCACCTTCTCAGACTACAGTGGAATAAAAATAAATATCAACACCAAAAAAGTTCCCCTCAAACCCACAAAGACATGCACACAAAACAGCATTATACTAAACAACTCTTGGGTCAACATAGAATCAAAACAGAGATTAAAAGATACCTGAGAACAAATGAAAATAAAGAAACATCTTACTATAACCTTTGGGATACCATGAAAACAGTACTAACAGGGGAATTCATACCTCTAAGTACATACATGAAGAAAATGGAAAGATCACAAGTTAATAGCCTAAAAAATCACCTAAGGAAGCTGGAAAAGCAAGACCACCCAAATCCTAACTTCAGCAGAAGAATTCAGATCATCAAAATAATAGTCCAAATTCGAGACATAGAAGAAAAAAAGATGATGCAAGAAAATCAACAGAACAAAAAGCAGTTCTTTGAAAATGTAAATAAGATTGATGGATCCCTAGCTAGAGTGACAAAGAAAAAGAGAGAGAGCCCAAATACACACAATCAGAAATACAAAAGATCAAGTCACAACTGATGCCTAAGAAATACAAAAGTACACTTGTATGAAAACAAACTTAAAAACCTAAAGGAAATGGAGGACTTTCTAAAATCACAACCTGCCCAGGCTGAAACAAGAAGAATAGACCAATAACAATCCAGGAAATTGACTATGTCATAAGAAAACTGCCTACAATAAAGCCCTGGGCCAGATGGCTTTCCACCAGAATTCTTCAAAACATACAAGGTGGAGCTGATGTCAATCCTATTGAAAGTATTCCAGGCATTTGATAAAGATGAAACTCTCTCTAAATTATTTTATGAAACTAACGTCACATTGATACCCCAAATGGGGAAAGATCCAGCGAAGAAAGAGAACTACAGGGCAATATCCTTGATGACTTGATGAACATGATACTAAAATGCTCAATAAGATCCTAGCAAACCAGATCCAATAACACTTCTCAAAAATCATTCACCATGACCAAGTAAGATTCATCCCTGGGATGCAGGACTGATTCATCAATCATAAGACCATAAACGTAATCAAATACATCAACAGATATGAAAAATTAAAAAAACACATGATTATATCATTAAACATGGAAAAAGCTTTTGATAAAATCCAGCATCCCTTCTTGATAAAAATCCTCAAACACCAAGCATAGATGGAACATACCTCAAAAATAGTAAGAGCCATCTACAAGAAACTCACAGGCAGCATATGATAAACAGACAGAAATTGGAACCATTTTCCCTGAAAACCAGAACAAGAAAAGAGTGCCTCCTCTCATTCTTCCTATTCAACCTAGTATTGGAAGTCCTAACTAGAGCAAACAGACAAGAGAAGGTGATCAGGGGTATTCAAATGGGAAAAGAGTAAGTCAAGTTATCCGTGTTTGCAGATGACATGATTCTACACCTTGAAAACTCTAGATAATCTGTTAAAAACCTCCTTGCACTAACAAAGGACTTTGGCAAAGTCTCAGGGTATGAAATAAATGTACAAAAGACAGTGCATTTCTATACACCAACAAGAAACAAACAGAAACCCAAATAAAAAGCACTATCCCACCACAATAGCCACAAAAAATATGAAGTAGTACCTTGGCATCTTTCTATCCAGAGACATGAAAAACCTTCACAATGAAAACTATAAAACACTGCTCAAAGAAATCAAAGATGACATAAGCAAATGGAAAAAATATTCCATGCTCATGGATTGGAAGAATCAACATTGTTAAGATGTCCATCCTACCCAAGGCAATTTACAGATTTAATGCAATACCCATCAAACTACCAGCAGCATTCTTCTCAGACCTGGAAATGACAATACAGGTATTCATATGAAACATAAATAACCACAAATAGCCAAAGTAGTCCTCAGCAAAGAAACAAAAACAAGCAAACAAACAAACAAAAAACAAAGTGAGAGGTATCACACTTCCAGACTTCAAACTTTATTATAAAGCTACAATAATCAAAACAGCCTTGTATTGGTACAAGAACAGGCATATAGATCAATGGAATAGGATAGATATTCCAGAGACAAAACTACATTTTCTCCACCAACTCATCTTCAACAAAGCCTCCACCACCAACCACTAGGAAGAGGAGAACTTGTTCAGTAACTGGTGTTGGGAAAACTGGTTGATCACATGCAGAAGATTAAAACAAGACCCCTACCTATTACCATATACAAAAATCAGCTCTAATGGATCAAAGACCTAAACATGAAACCTCAAACTACAAGAACCTTAGAAAATGCAGGAGACACCCTTATGGAAATTGGAACTGGTAACCAATTCCTGATCAAAACCCCAAGTGCCCATGTCATAAGGGATAAGACAGACAAGTGGGACCTCATCAAGCTGACGGGCTTCTGAAATGCTCAAGAAACCATCAAGAAAGTAGGGGTACACCCCACAGACTGGGGAAAAAATATTGCCAGCTGTATATCTGACAAAAGCCTAACATCTAGGATCTACAGGAACTCAGGCATGCTGAAAAGAAAAAAAAATCCATTACAAAGTGGGCAAAAGATATGAATAGACACTTCTCAAAAGGAGATATATGAGCAGTCAATAGATACATGAAAAAATGCTCAGCCTCACTAGTCATCAAAGAAATGTATATTAAAACTACACTGAGATACCACTTAACTCCAGTCTGGATGGCCATCAATAACTCAAAAAATAACAGATGCTGGAGAGGATTCAGTGAAAAGGGAAGACTTCCACACTTATTTGTGTGATTGTAAACTAGCATAGCTTCAGTGGAAAACAATGTGGAGATTTCTAAAAGGTCTAAAAATTGACCTTCTATGTGACCCCACAATCCCCCTACTGGGGATATACCCAGATAAACTCAAATTATTCTATAAAAAATATATCTGCATATGTATGTTCATTGAAGCATTGTTCCTAATAGCAAAAACATGGAACCAATCATGCTGCCCCATCAAAAGAGGACTGGATTAAAAAAAAAATGTGGTACAGATATATAATGGAATAGTACACGGTCATAAAGAAGGACAAAATCATGAACTTCACAGCAACCTGGCTGAGCTTAGAGTCTATAATACTGAGTGAGTGATCTATCACAGACACAAAGAACTGAGTATCTCATATTCTCACTCGTAAGTGGACCTTGAACAATTATCGTAATACTATTAGAAAAGGATTGGCAGCAGTGAGAAACTGCCGGGGAGTGGGGTGGGGAGGTGGGATTGACAGTAGTGGTATCTGCCAGTGAATGGAGGGGGCACACCTTGTCAACAGTGGTAACTGCATAATGAACTTTTGTATACCTAATCCTGAATTGTACCCCACATCTTTAAAATTAAAAATTAAATAAAAAGAAATAAATGTCTATATGTATTTGAAGTAGCTTTCCACAAGCAACTCAAAATTGTCGTGTGAAAAATAGTGTTTTTCAGTCAGGCTTGGTGGCTCAGCCTGTAACCCCATGCCTTTGGAAGGCTGAGGTGAGTGGATTGCCTGAGCCCGCGGGTTCGAGACCTGCCTGGGCAGCGAAACCTCTTCTCTACAATAAATCAAAAAATCAGCCAGGCGTGGTAGCACATGCCTGTAATTCCGGCTAGTTGGAAGGCTGAGGCAGAAGGATCACTGGAGCCCAGCAGGTCGAGGTTGCAGTGGCCGGGAGCGGTCACTGCACTCCAGTCTGGGCAACAGAGTGAGACTCCAACTCAAAAAAACAAAAAAAGAAAAATACCGATTTTGCAATAGAAAATCCCAGATGAAACCACCTTATCCAGTAATCAAAATTAACATCACAAACAATATGATATATTTTTATCATGTAACTCCTGATATGATACACTGAGAATTATGCAATGTTATTTCATTGGGTTCCATGCCAAAAATGTATAGACTCGGTACTCATGAGAAAGCATCAAGCAACTCCCCATCAAGGGATAATTCACCAAATAACTCTTTAATACTCTTTAATAGTGTTCAGGTCATGAACATAGACTTGTCCTATAATGCAAAATACTAATAATACATAGTAACTAAATATAATCTGAAAAGCTAAATTTGACATTGGAATTGATAAAATATATTCCTGTGACAACTTGAAAATTTGGTTATGTTTATAGTTTTGTTAATAGCATGTTATCAATTTTTTTCCTTGCTGTGATTATACTATGGTCAGATATGATGTTAATGCTAGAGAAAGGTAGGTAAAACTCTTGGAACTGCTTCATGATTTTTGTAACTTTTATGTAAATCTAAAACTATTACAAAATCAAACTTTAGAAAAAACAATTCTGAGACTCAGTGGGAGAAAAGTCACCACAAGCAAGTTACAGTAAATAGCATCTAGCAAATCACATTGGCCACACCGTTTCATTCTGTTTAAATATACCCATAACACATTTTTCATTCACTTTTTCAAAGATGAATTTTTATACCTAATTCATATTATGTGTGATCTGAGAACATTCAAAATTACTAGGATCTCAAAGGTCATATTTCAATCAGTTTTTCTTCCTCAGCAAGGAGCTAATGGAATTCTCATGACACACTTATAGCCATTAATCTGTCTCTAGTTAAGAAATGTTAAACTTCTGTGATTTATTTTTATTCTATGTTCTCACTCTGTAAAGTGGAAGATGAGAAATATTTTTAGGATCTTGCCACTCAGAAAATAATTTCACCATATATACTCTACATACTGGAATAAGAAAATACTGAAAATAATTTTGTTATTTTAATTTTTCAATTATTTTTTTAAACCTTAGTTCTGCCATATACAGACTGGGTCTTTAGTTTTTTATGACTAATAAATTATAAAAATATTTTAACACATATGTTGTACAAAATTGTACATGAATAAAGCCCAGATTGCAAGTCATAATTGAAATATATGTTGGTTACTCCACTCATGTAATTATTTAGTTGTCTTGGATTTATTTTATAGGCAACTTTTGTTATTGCATACTAATTTGTCAAATATGCACAATGGGTGATTGTCTTAAAGTACTGTGGTTCCATATTCGCTGTAGAAAGAGAGAAATTCAGTAATCGTTCACTCAAATAACTGATGTAAAAAAGCTGGGGAAAAATTTGTTTTTCCTTGGATTCCTTTTAAGGATCTTGCTTAAGAGGTAAATTCATTATTTTTCGCAAGTTTGTTCAAACAGAAATGGAACAGTGAAGAAGAGGATCATTCATAATGTTGTCATCCAATCTATTTTTTCCACAAATTTGTAAATGCCCACTAGGTTCTGAACACTAAAACAATGCTTAAAATGGATAAACATTAGTCTTTTATTTTCTAGCAATTTAAAATCCAGGAGGAAATAATATACCCTAATAATAATTTTGTTAATAATATTAACAACAATAATAACTACTACTACTATTTCTAGAAGTACAACTGCTATTTATAGAGTATTATGTTTGTTAACATATATATCTACGCATATATATGTTATATATACTTATTGTCACAATAACCATGTGCATTTGAAATTACTGTCGTATGGTTCAAATGCTTGATAACAATAGGACTTGGGAGCTCATCTTACTATAGATTTTTCTACAAAGGTCTGTCAAAGAATTAATGTCATTTTTTTCTCACTAAAAAATAGACAATAAATTTATAGTATTACCAAGAAGTCTTGTGACAGAAAGAAAGCTCAACTGTAGGATAAAACGAACTCCACTCTACTCCTCCACTGATATTCCTTACACAGAGGACAGTTCACGGCTGTGGGCAGCAAGTGAGGACTAGGTGCACTTGCCCACAGCAACAACAGTGATGACTATGACAACATGCAGGTCAAGAAGCAGAGTGACTACCAAAGGATGGTGATGTCCAATGAGGATGAGTGGGTTTGTCCACATTTTCTCTGGCATCAGAGACCAGAGAATGTTGTCTCTAAAGCCAGAATTTTGGTCATATATGCTAACCATGAGGAAGGAAGACAGGTAGAGAGAATTTGGTTGTTGTTTAAAGCAAATAAGCCCAGCCGGACTCGGTGGCTCAGCCTGTAATACCGCGCCTTGGGAGACTGAGGTGAGTGGGTTGCCTGAGCCCGCAGGTTCGAGACCCACCTGGGCAACTTGGTGAGACCGCATCTCTACAATAAAAAAAAAAAAA
>NW_007260136.1:107496-146760 GCF_000164805.1 Carlito syrichta | reverse complement strand
GAGGCCGGGCTCGGTGGCTCAGCCTGTAATCCCAGCACTTTGGGAGACCGAGGTGAATGGATTGCCTGAGCCCGTGGGTTCGAGACCCGCCTGGGTAACTTGATGAGACCCCATCTCTACAATAAATGAAAAATTAGCCGGGCTTGGTAGTGCGTGCCTGTAGTTCCAGCTACTTGGAAGGTTGAGGCAGATGGATCGCCGGAGCCCAGCAGGTCAAGGCTGCGGTGGTCGGGAGCAGCCACTGCACTCCAGTCTGGGCGACAGAGTGAGACTCCAACTCAAAATAAATAAATAAAGAAAGAAAGAAAATAAACTTATTTAAGAGTTCTGTGGAATTTTGTTTTCTCAAATAAAGTACTTGAGAAATAGACTGACTTTATATAATTGCCCGTTAGGACAACCCGGAGTTCAGAAAATTTTAGGTAGGCAGCTTTGTGAAAGAGATTTCCACTCCTAAGTATTCTGAACTGAATTTGAATTCTCATAATTCTAATGCCAGTAACCAAGATAATAGAACATGTTTTCTTCAAGAAGTTAGTTATATGTTTAATAATCAGACTATGCTGATTGCTTGATTAAGATCAATCTGTTAATTTAGTAATAATATGATTTAAAAAATAATACATATTGTATCTGTTCAAATATAAATATCATCACATAAGTTTACCTACTTGTATATAAGTTTTATAACACTGACAATACTTATAAATATTACTTAATAGTGTCAATTACATACTATACACTGTTGTAAGCTGTTTATGAACATTTCTGATGCTATCTACATTATCAACTTGTAGAGTAAGTATTATTGGTATCGCTGTTCTTTCGATTATAAAATAGAAACTGAAGGTCGCAAAGCTAATAATCATATTGTCAAATCATCAATTGAATGATATTCTTAGTCTCCTCCTAGAAAGGCACCTGTGGAAGGGCTCAAATAGCAGCAGTCACAGATCTCATCTTCTGGTCCATTGTGTTGAGAGTCATGGAGTTGTGACTTCCTTAGGGATTGCCTAGAGTCACTGCTACAACTTAAAGTGCAGGAAGCCAACAGATGCATTGCTTAGCCTTATCTCTCTCATGATCATTCTGTGGCAAGGGAGAGTTCCTCAAAGTGAAACTCCACACCAGCCGTCTGTAAACGTTCTTTGTGATTGAGCAGCTTGCTAGTGTTTCTGTTGAGCTTGTAGGAATTTGGGAAGGTAATTCCTTGATTTTTTTTGCCTTCAGTTTCTTCTTTTTCTCTAAATAGTTGCCCTAGTATTGCTGCAAGTAAATTATTGCCATATAAACTTTACCTTAAGTTCTGTTTGCCCCACCACTTAGGCTATGTCAGCTACAAAATGTGGATGATAATGTCCATCTTAGATTGTTGTTGGGAGGACCAATTGAGATAATATATTCAAGTATTTGTCACATGAGAGACACTCATTCAATATCACATGAGTGCCACTCATCAAATGTCAGTGATTTTTTTACTCCTTGCTTCATGTAGATGACATTCATGCTGGTGATCAGGCTTTCTACCTACATTCTTATTCCTATAGGCCTTGGACGCTGTGCATTAACTCAATTTCCACAACTACTATTGTCACACGTGGAGAGGCAAAGTTGATAACTATATTTTTCATAGACATTTTTTATTGTCTAAATGTCATTCTCTACTATGTGAAGTATGAAGCAATGAGATCAAATGCCTTATGCATTGCTTTGAACACAATAGAGACATTTTAGACCACAAGGGCAGGTAGGAAGCTAAAATAAATCACATCATATTATCTATAACATTAGTTCAGTCATGCTTCACTGACTGTCCTGAGATATTACTGATTTCTCAAATAGTTTAGCAATATTTTCTGTTCGTAAGCCTTCTATAAAGATTATGAACAAAATGGGTCCACAATGAAATCTTTAAACCATTTTTCTTTCCTAATCTTTCTGTCTTAGAAGGAATAAATCCAAGGAATTTATTTAAAAATATCAATATGTCATTAATGCATTATATAAAGTATCAATCTCATTAAGCCTGAAGGAATGTCATTATTTATTAAATGAATAAAATACCATGGTTATCAGTAGGTACAATAAGGCATAATGGCATACCCTTAAAAGTGCTGTCTTGAATGGGTATATGCATAATGTCAAAACTCCACAAAGGTGCTTCAAATGAATTTTATTTTCAGGTGGAAATGAATCATTTGCAGAAACTCCTGTCTTAGTGTACCTGCTCAAAATAGCACATGAAGCTATCCTGAATATGCTTCCAGCATACCTCTCATAACCAATATCATATCTCAGTGCATCATGCATCTTGCCTCATCACACAGTACAGCATGAGAAAAGATTTCAAATCCTTGAACAACCAAATGCAGGCATTTTAATAATTTAAACTTTTTTATGATTGAGTGTTTCATGTTTAATAATCTAAAACAGGGCAGCAGGCATTTTGTTGGTTCATTCATAAATGAAATATTAAGGTTAATCACTATGTGAGTTACTTTTCCATATGTGATCCTTAAGCGATTGGCAGAGGCTACAGTAGTGGGTCAAATCACAGTTTGCTTCAATAAGCTTCATCATTGTGACTGAAAATGCATTATCCTCTTAGCAGGTTGTCCAACAATTCAGTTGTAACTTCTCCCAATATCCCCTGTGTAGCTAAGTCTGATTCTGTCTGCTAATAGTAGACAATGAGGCAATTCATCTCTTTGATAAGTAGACTATCACAGGGTTAACACTATGTGCAGTCCTTCCATGAACTTTAATTAAGTCTACGAGGGAAGGAAGACTTACAATGAGAGGAAAAGATGATAACATTTTTGGAGTATGTACAAGATGCCAACCAGTGAGGTTATGACTATATGTATGACATTATATTATTTCATATAGGATATATATATGTATCAAATATTAACTTTATAACTATAATATGAAATAAAACCCAGGGAGTTTATGTAATTTTCCCAGGCCATAGAATTAGTAACAATTTGTTCCCCACTTGGGAACTCAATTTCACATTGTCTCTTGCAAATGTAATTATTTTTATTTTAAACTCTTTGTTAAGTATCTACTATATGCTAGGCACTGTTTTAGGCATGTGAGATATATAGGAGAATCAGAGAGAATTCCTTTCCCTCATAGAACTTAAAATAAACATGATTTAAAAAGTAAATCATATGCAATAAGGAAGACTATAAGTACTAAAAATAAATAAATAAAAAGGCAGGTTAGAGGAAAAAAGTGTGCCAAGGATGGATTATGGTGGCTGGTTACAGTTTTAAAAACAAGTGCCAGTTAGGGTAGAATTCACTGAGAACAAAGCAAAAAGCTGTGAACATTCAGAGTGTGTGTGGAATAGTGAAATATGCTTTCACAGAAAAGTGACAACCAAGCTAGATCTTAAACCAAGGATAGAAATGTACTAGGTGGAAAAAGTAATATAAATACTAGGGAAATTCAAAACAATGAAGTGAGTAAATTTATAAAACCCTTCCTTTTGTGTTGTGTATATGTGCCTGCATATGACAGAGGAAGACAAAGTGAGTATCTTATATTATTTACCAACTTCTCAAGGCAAACCAAAATTATCTTAGATCATTGTCTATTTGATACAGTTAGCACTTTATTTTCCATGAACTTATATATAGTTGTATATATAAGAGGAGGTGATGGTATTTCATCTAAGGCTATGGCATCAGGATTGTGCTAGTAAATGTTTAATAACCAGCCCTCCACAGAAAAAAGTGGTTTATTTTGTATCAGTTGCCAATTTTCATGGTGTAGATATTCTCACCATAGCCAATACAGTATCAAGTGACCAATAGACAGTTACTATATAAGACATTGGGAGGGGATATGCAATACTATACCACTGTATAGTATTTCTACCCTATAGACATGCAGCATGAGAATAACCTAAAAACATAGGTAAGAGCAAAATAAGTGTGAATTGATGGATTTTGAATAGTAATTATATTTTCTTTTAATAAAGTCTATTTCATTAAAGCTTAGATAGCTTAATTTTTTATAATTACTGTATTTATAAATCGATTTATGCAATTTTTAAAAATTGAAAAAATGAGCTCCCATAGCTAGTATAAGCAGGCCCCAGCAGATCACCAGACTGCATGAAAATAAAGGAAAATTTGTGTCCTCTAAGACAGGTCTTAAACATTTTTGAGCTGAAGCAATTCCTTATCACAGGAAGTATGACATCCAGATAGTAGCACGTTCCCTTTGTGACAAAAGGGTACTCAGTTCTAAGGTACTTTTCTCTGAAGCATCAGAGCCTGTGGTTAGGACTGTGGCCAGCTGAATGGGTACACCTGCTGGCATGGTGTCCACAATCCCACACCATTGTATCATGTTTGTATCATGCCTGTCAGCAGTGTGGGATTGTGGACACCATGCAAGCAGGTCGAGGGAAATGTGTTTTGATACTCCTTTTTGAATTGCTGTTATATTTTAACTTGGATGGTACAAAACGACAACTGCAGAGACTGCAACTTTTAATCTTCTGGAATATAAATACGCCACTGATGCAGTTAAAAATATTGATTTCCCTAGTGCTTTTTTCTGTGTTTGAACATATCCCCCAACATGAACCACGGCCCAGAATATCTTTTTATCTCAAAGATCTTAAGCTCTTTCATAATGGTACAATAAGGACAACCTGACAGATTCATTCTTTTACCTAGCCACAAATATGCGTTCCTATCAACTACAATGTTGATACAAGGTGAAGGAAAAAATGATGCTGTGTTGCTTATTTAGTCATAAAAGGATGAATGACTCCTGAGGGGCCTGCTGAGTTATCGGATAGCCTAACGAAAAACAGTTAATAGGAGTAGCAGCAAAAGATAAGAGGCTTATTCTCATATGAACTAATAACGTCAAAGATTCTTATTTTGGGTTTGTTTCATTCTTGTTGCTCTTTCTGTGATGTGCAGCATCATGAAGAAACTATCCATCACATAGAATATGGACAGGGATATGTTACACAGTTTGTGTTGTTGTTCTTGTTGTTCGAAGTATCATTCTAGAAATAAAATAAATTTTAATACTCTATCCCTGATTTAGAACTCTGTGTTGATGACAGAATGCATATGTATTGCTCACCAAGCCAATGGATTGTTGTAGGGTTAGCTTTTCAATATTCAAGACAAACATCGAGTCAGAAAGTATATTCCACGAAAGAAATGACTTTAATTGCTTTTCTCTTGATTGTAGAAGCTCAACCAAGGTTTGCTGAATGAATGACTCAATCCCAAATTGACAGGTTCAGGGAAGTTTGTTAACTGGCTCTGCATTGGCCAGTTAATAAGTGGTAGAGCCTCATTTAAATCTAGTATTTTTTGTTTTGATGCCATTCCTTTTCCCAAAATGCCATGATACTCCTAAAATATACACCTGGGGGTAAACAAGGGTTTGTATAAGAAATGCTGAATTTAGAGTGTGAAGTCCAGCATCATGGATTCAATACCTGCCACATAGATGAGAAGCTCTGGTCTTCTTAACTTCATTTGTCTTATTTTCTGCAACTATCATACCTGTTCTGCATACAGCATAAGGCGTTTACGCACTTCATAACATTTAAATATAATGTCAGGTGGAGATATTAATTTTAAGCAAATACTGCTTAAAAACAAGAAATACCCTTGTGTTTTTTCTAGAATGAAAATAGTAAGACACTTTGACATGCTGTGTCCACAAAACCTCATATTTATTTTGGCATTCATTTTATCAGTTATCTAAGCAAATCATTATTTAGACCAGATGCATTACACATACACTGAAGGGTCTTGTAATTTGGTCTTCCTTGTGGGGCATAACCTAGAATTGTGTTGCTAAAGTGTGCTCTATGTAAAAACTACACGAAGAATCATTCACGAAGCACCACAAGAAGACGGACACCAAAAACATATCCATGTGAGAAATGTGTGTGTTTTACAACTTTACCTAGGGAATTTTATCTATCTATTTATTTATTATTATAAAGATGTGGGGTACAATTCAGGGTTAGGTATACAAGCATTGATTATGCAGGTACCCTTGTTGATGAGGTGTGCCCCTCCCTCCCCTAGCAGTTTCCCTCAACTGACAATCCCTCCCTCCCTCCCCTGACAGTTTCCCATTACTGCCTAATGCTTTCTTATAGTATTATAATTGTTCAAGGTCCACTTATGAATGAGAACATATGGTACTCTGTTCTTTGTTTCTGTGATAGATCACTGAGTATGATCGACTCCAAATCCACTCAAGTTGTTGCGAAGTCCATATATTTGTCCTTCTTTATGGCTGCATAATTCCATTGTGTATATGTACCACATTTTCTTTATCCAGTCCAGCTTCAATGGGCAACATGGTTGGTTCCATGTTTTTGCTATTGTGAATAGAGCTGCGACAGACATAAGTGTGCAGGTATCTTTTTTTGTAGAATGATTTGAGTAAGCATAATAAAACTTGAGATCTGCTGCATAGGATACTAAGTGTAGCATCTCAATAAAACCCAGTATGTTTGTCAGATTATATTATCTTTTGAAACCAATGAATAAAGAACTTTTCTTGAATATTATCTCTCTTCCGTTAGCAAATAAGCTTATGGAACTTTGGCACTTGGCAAAATACACTGCTACACTGAAGTTGCATTCAATTTTCAATCATTTATGCTAAGACACAAGTGTTTAAAAAGACCAGAAATTGCAACCCAATAATCTGAGAATTGCTTTCAAAATATAGTTAAGGAAGTGATCTTAAGTTTGCATACAAATAATCACTAGTTTTATATCTGTCTTATGTGTATCTGGCTTTCAACCCTGTATGCAAAGATCTTATCCAATAAAATCCCATACAAATTTTTAGGTGGAGAGAAGGAAACAGAGATTACCACAAATGAAGATAATTTTAAATAAATTTACTATTTGTCATGATAGTCCTGATATTTCTATTAAAATGGAACTTTTGAGAAATACTTTTGTGATTTTTCATGGTAGTTGGAAAAAAAGAAATGATATTGAATGGTTGTCTGATTTTTATTCATACTCAAGGTGGGAGCAATAAGTTAGGTGCCTAATTTAGTACATCTCAATAGATAACTCCTCATTAAATTTTAATTTCAACTAAAAAATGAAAATATTTTGGTTTTAATATAAGTAAGATAGTCTGTTTAGGTTGCCATAGTATGGCATACAAAATGCCATAGTTTGGGTGACTTGAACAACAGACATTTATTTCTCAAAATTCTGGAGGTTAAAAGTCCAAGGAAATGTTTCCAGCTGATTTAGTTCCTGGTGAGGGCTCTCTTCCTGTCTTTTATTGCGATGTATTCACATAACCTAGTGGTCCCCAACCCTTTTGACATTAAGAACCAGTTTCGTGGAAGAAAATTTTTCCATGAAGGGGGTGGGATATCCAGTCAAACCCTCACTGCTCATGTTAATTTGTATTTGCAGTCACTCTCCAGTGCTAGCATCACTGCCTCGGCGCCACCTCAGATCATCAGGCGTTAAAATCTCACAAGGAGTGTGCAACCCTAGCATGTACAGTTCACAGTATATGCTCCCATGAGGATCTTGTCACTGCTTATATGAAAGAAGGTGGAGCTCAGGTAGTAATGCAAGTGATAGGGGGATGGCTGTAAATTCAGATGAAGCTTCCCTCACATGCTTGCTGCTCATCTCCTCCTGTGCACCTGCTCCCTAACAGGTCACAGACCGGTACTGGTCCGTGGCTCAGGGATTGGAGACCCCCAACATAACTTTTCCTTGATGTATGTACATGGGAGAGATGGGAGGGATTCTTTCTTTATCTTCGTATGAAACCATTAATCTCATTATGGGGGTCCCACCCAATGACTTATCTAATCCTAATTTCCTTCCAAATGTACCATATCCAAGTACCATCACACTGGTGTATAGAGTTTTGGCATATACCTATTGGAGGATATAAACATTCCTTTATAGCACTAAGTTATGTCCCAAATATTATACAAGACCTACATATACCAAAAAAATTACCTGCTGATTATCTGAAGTCCATATTTACCAAGGTGTCCCATATTTTAACTCTATGTATACTGTATTTGGTATGTTAAGAGAACCAGTCAAGGACCTGAAGACTTGGACTCACATACCTGCTCAGCTACATCCTGCCATTATGAGCTGAGCAAAGTTGTTTCACTCTGTTTATCAGAAAAATGGCGATCCCCAAACCCAGAGATACCAGCCATACATGGTTTTTGCAGGGTTTGCATGATATAAAATGGTTTAGCACTAGCTCAATACCTTGCTCACAGCAAACATTAGATTTCTCTTTCCTTAATTCCAATGTTTACATATTGGTGGTGCAAATCCAGTGAAATAAAATTATTCCCATTCTATTAATAGATAGTCAGAGCTTTAGCCTCTGTGTCAAGGAAGGTTCCAAAATGCCCTTCCCAGAGATTCCCTGAAGAACTTCAGTCTGGCGTCTCTCAAGGCATCTGAAATGTCCCAATAAATGTCAAGTCGAAAGAGGTCAGGAGAGGCCATATAGGAATAAAACAGACTTGAATAAAGAGTAAATAAAGAGTAAAACCTGGGACAAAAGACAGTTTTGTTAAAGATTCACATTAAAAGATAGTAAGGCCGAATGTATGTAAAATAAATTTTTAATTTTTAAACAATGCAGATAAAGGTTACTAAGGGCATCATAATATATGATCTCTGTGTCACTTTGACTGCATATCCCTTTAATGCTTCTAAATATTTAGATATTGCTATATGTCCAGATAAATTAATAAAATATGATATGAATTCCAATATACAGTTTCATAGCCTATTTTTCCTTTTAAGTTATATTTTGAATATTTTCTATGCCAATACATTTTTCTCAATAACCAACTTTTAAATGACTTCAGATTATATGCAGGACCCATACTTATTTACCTTTTGTTAACATTTTGTTTTGGCAGTATTCAGGTTATTTTCACTTTATTTTTGCTATTATAATAAGAATACGAAAAATATTTTTAATCTAAATTTTGAATATATTTTGGTGTATTTATTTGCCATAAATTTATTAGAAATGCAATCCCAGGGTCAAAAAAATATATTTTGATATTTACCTTCATATTATTTTTTCCAAACATATTCTTTGCTAGTTTTTCAATTCATTATCAATGTAAGTAACAGTTTATCGCGTGTTTACAGAGAACCTGCCTAACCTGGGAGTTTGTTGGAAATGCAGGATCTCACATGTTGATCCCAAATCAGATTCTACATTTTATAACAAAATCTCCGGAAGATTCACATAAATTGTAAATGTTGGAAGCCACTGCATTACACTGTTGCCTCAACAGCATTAAAACTAATTTTTGTTTCTTGTTGCTAGAGAGAAGAAATAAACAGGATACAGAGATGTTGAAAGTTTGATTTCAAACTTTGGGAGCTGGGGACCCCATGATGAAGCTGAACATTTCTCATGAGTGTCAGTTGAATCACCCATCCTTAAATAGAAACGGAGCCTGTGGCTGGGCTGAGGTAAGTGAGCAAACGGGTGTGGGAGGGAGGGGCAACACCTGTACCTTGTCTAATTCTAGTACAGTACATCTCTGCCACAGTAGGAACTGAAGTCCAAGAACAGCTGTGACTCAGTGGGCAGGGAAGGGAGAGGGAAGTGGAGGCAGATGAGTCTTTCTTCTACTCTTTCTTTTTTAGATTTTGTCAATGACTGTGTGCTTCCACTAATCTTATTACCATGGCCACAGCATCATGTTAGTAATCTCTCCTTTAAAGTATACGCGTGTTTACCTAAAAATAGGATGTGCATATACATGAATATGATGTAATGTCTTGTGTTTTCTTTCTATAGCAGAAGCATACATAGTGTGATAGATCATTTGTGTGGCTATAGCATCACATGTCAGACAACTTTCATTTGAAAATGATACATTTTTGATTGACCACTTTTGGAAATAATGTGGCATGATCAGTGTTTCTCAAATGCAGAAGTGCTGAGAGATGACCTAGGGATTGTATTAAAATGCAGTTTTTGATTCAATGGTTCCAGAGCGGAGCTAGAGATTTTTGCATTTTTAACAAGACCCATGAGTTGCTACTCTTCTGAGAATCATACCTTGAATTGCAAGACTCAAGCAATTAAGGTTCAGTAGATAAATCAAATCTAAATGTAATTTTTCTTTATCTAGCTAGTTCTAGAGAAAATGTGTGATGTTTTAGCTAATCAGAGTTTATTTTATTTTTTATTTTTTATTTTTTGAGTTGGAGTCTCCCTCGGTTGCCCAGACTGGAGTGCAGTGGCCGCTCCCAGCCACCGCAGCCTCGACCTGCTGGGCTCCGGCGATCCTTCCGCTTCAGCCTTCCGAGTAGCTGGAATTACAGTCATGCGCCACCATGCCCAGCTGATATTTTGATTTATTGTAGAGATGAGGTCTCACTGCCCAGGCGGGTCTCGAACCCGCGGGCTCAGGCAATCCACTCACCTCAGCCTCCCAAAGGCGCGGGATTACAGGCTGAGCCACCGAGCCCGGCTTAATCATAGTTTAAATGACACCTTTCTGTTGAGCAAATCATTTATTTTATAATTTGGGAAGTATCATTTAATAAAATAGCCTTGTACTTTTGAGTCAGGTAGAACTGTGCATTTTCCAACTGTAATTTTGGACATATTAAAATGTCATTTTCTCATTTTGATATGTTAGCTGATCTGACTTCAGTTTTCCTATGTGAAAGAGTGAGATGATAGTACTTAATTCCAGCAATTGTAAGAATCCAGTGTCTGCAAGAAGATGGCATGTGATAGGCATTCAAATTATGACTGAAAATTGCACGGAAAAAATATGTTTAAAAGTCAAGCCAAGGTGAGAGAATTGTCTAAACCCAGGGGTTCAAGAACAGCATGGGCAATTTGGTGAGACCTCTTCTATGAAATAAATCAAAAAATTAGCCGGGCCTGGAAGCATGCACTTATAGTTCTGGCTACTTGGATGGCTGAAGCGGAAGGATCGCTGGAGTCCAGCAGGTCGACGCCAGGATGGCCATGAGCATGCCACTGCACTCCAGCTGGGTGATGGAGTAAGACTCTGACTCAAAATAATAATAATAAAAAAGTCAGTAATAAAATTCCTAGGTGGAAAACAATCATTTTTGTTTGCCAAACTGCTCTGCAATAGCTAGGATTTGTGAGCTGTGGTAAATGATGACAAAGGCGAGGGGAGAAAGTTGAAGAGCATGTAAAAAAAAAAGGCAGTGAAATGAGGGTGAATTAAAGCCCAAGGATAGCCCATTGCTCAAGAGAAATTTCCACTGGCAAGGCATCAATAGAATGTTAAGGATCGAGATTTCTAATACTCAAGTTATTTTCAAAGTAAGAAGAGCGCTTCCAGCAATTCGCATTTCTTGTTTGCACAATTCTACAAAACACAGAATTGCAAAGTTACAAGTGTACTGCTCCTTACGTGTGAGTAAATCTCTTCTACTTTCCTTGACATTATATACACATTACAATAAGCACACTGACTTGGTGTAGATGACATCTGAGAGAGGAAAATAATTAAGTAGCTATCATTAGAAGACAATACAATGTGACTATGGAAACACACCCTCAACATAGTTAACATCATAATAGAGAGTGAGTGTACCAGTGTACATGGTATGAAGAGTCAAGCTAATTTTATTTGAATCTAAAAATACTGAATAATTTCTGTTGACATCAGTCAAATTTAAAAAATTATCCTTTTTCCCCTGCTTTATTCCTTTGATAACAAACTGTGATTCAAATTACCCTCATGCCAGCATGTCCATCTTCTGTCTGGTATTATAATCTTTTATATGCAGTTTTATTCCCCTAGGTATACTATCATGCACAACTAAGTGTTTTTAGATGATCAAAGATCACTTGATAAATGAATCAACAGATATCACCTATTTTTCACAAACAGCATAATTCAAATATCCCTAATTTGGGGGAATCATTATATCTGGCAACAGAATTTCTTGGTACTCAAAGGTACTCATCTGTTTTTAAAAAAGATTCTAAAATAGTTTTTAATGTACTTACCTTTTAAAATAATTCCAGAATAGATAAAATAAATAAAATTTGATTCAACTCTGGATATTTTCATTAATTAACATTTATTATTTTGTCATCGATGAAAACAAGAAATGCGTTGATTGAATGTATGCTTAGGCTAAGGAATTTGGGGGAGTTTTGTAATTTTTAATTATAAATTAAGCTTTATGATTCTATAGTAATTTGTTATAATTTTTAATTAAATAATGATATGGTTTTTAAATCCTTTAAAAATATGGTACAGAAAATATTTGGCAATTAAAAGTATTAAATAATTATACTACCATCAATTTGGATTATGCTATGCAAAGTTCAAAAGTACAGAAATAAAAAGATTTCTGGAAACAAGTTAAAATGGAGAAACATCTTACCAAATCTCTGGGATACCATGAAAGCAGTACTAAGAGAGGAATTCATCTTTGGAACACACATGAAGAAAATGGAAAGACCACAAGTTAACAGTCTAACAAATCAGCCAAAGGAGCTAGAAAAGCAAGAACACCAAAACCCCAACTTCAGCAGAAGAATCCAGCTCACCAAAATAAAAGCCCAAATATGAAACATAGAAGACAAAAATATAATACAAAAAATAAGTGAAACAAAATCTAGTTCTTTGAAAGGATAAACAAGATTGAACACCTAGCCAGATTAACCACGAAAAAGAGAGAAACACCTAGCCAGATTGACCAAGAGAAAAAGAGAAAAAAGCCCAAATACACACAATCAGAAATGCAAAAGATCAAGTCACAACTGACCCCGAAGAAATACAAAAGATTATTAAAGATTACTATGTACACTTCTGTAGAAACAAATTGAAAATCAAAATGAAATAGAGGACTTTCTGACATTACACTACCTCCCCAGATTGAAACAAGAAATTGAGACTCTAAATAGGACAATAACAACCAAGAAAATTGACTTTGTCATAACAAAACTAACTACAAAAAAGAGTCCTAAATCACATGGATTTCCAGCAGAATTCTACAAAAAATTCTACAGAAGCTGATACCACTCCTATTGAAAGTATGCTAGGCAAGTGAGAAAGATGGAACTCTCCCCAAATCATTTTATGAAGCTAACATCACATTGATAGCCAAACCAGGTAAAAATCCAACAAGGAAAGAAAACTACAGGCCAATATCTTTGATGACATAGATGCAAAAATTCTCAACAAGATTCTGGCAAATTGGATCCCACAACACATCTAAACAATCACCCACCATGGCCAATTAGGGTTCGTCCTCAGGATGCAGGGCTGGTTCAACATCTGCAAGACCATAAATGTAATTAAATACATCAACAGGTGTAAATACAAAAACCACATGATTATATCATTAGACACGGAACAAGTTTTTGCTAAAATCCAGCATCTCTTCTTGATAAAAACCCTCAAACATCTAGGAATAGATGGAACATACCACAAAATAGTAAGAGTCATCTATGAGAAATCCAAAGTCAACATATTGCTAACCAGACAGAAATTGGAACCATTTCCCCTGAAAACCAAAAAAAAAAAAAAACAAAAACAAAAATAAAACCAAGATTGCCCACACTTACCCCTCCTGTCCAACTTAGTATTAGAAGACCTATCTATAGCAATCAGACAAGAGAAGAAAATCAGGGGTATCCAAATCGGAAAAGAGAAGTTAAGTTATCCTTCTTTGCAGGTGACATGATCCTATACTTCAAAACTCCAAAAGAATCTGTCAAAAACCTCCTCACATTGATAATGGATTTTGGCAAAATCTCAGGGTATAAAATAAATGTGCAGTAGATAGTTGCATTCCTATGCACCAACAATAGACAAACAGGAACCCAAATAAAAAACACAATTCCATTAACAATAGCCACACACACACACAAAAAAAAAACCACACACACACACACACAAAAGAAATAAATACCTTGGCATCTTCCTAACCAGAGAAGTAAAGACCTTTACAACGAGAACTACAAAACACTGCTCAAAGAAATTAAAGATGACACAAACAAATGGAAAAATATTCTATGCACATGGATTGGAAGAATCAACACTGTTAAGATGCCCATTCTACCCAAGGCGATATACAGATTTAATGCAATACCCATTAAATTCCCAGCAGTATTCTTCTCAGACCTGGAAACAACAATACAGGAATTTATATGGAAACATATATGACCACCAATAGCCAAAACAATCCTCAGCAAAAATAGCAAAGCAGAGGTATCACACTTCCAGACTTTAAACTTTATTATAAAGCTACAATAAACAAAATGCCCTGGTACTGGTACAAGAACAGGCATATAGACCAATGGAAGAGGATGCCAATCCTGAAAGAAAAACCTCAATTTCTCAACCAACTCTTCTTTGACAAAGCCTCCACCAACAACCACTGGGAGAGGTTAATCTATTCAGTAAATGGTGCTGGAAAACTGGCTGATCATGTGGAGAAGATGAAAACAATTCCCTATCACCAAACATAAAAAACAACTCTAAATGGATCAAAGACCTAAACATAAATCCTCAAACTATAAGAATCTGAGAAAATGTAGGAGAAACACTTATGGAAGTTGGAACTGGCAACCAATTCCTGATCAAAATCCTAAGTGCCCATGCCATAAGAGATAAGATAGTCAAATGAGACCTCATCAAACTGAAAAGCTTCTGCAAAGCCAAAGAAACCATCATGAGAGCTGAGAGACAGTTCAAAGTTTGGGTAAAACAATTTGTCAACTGTATATCTGACAAAGGACTAATATCTAGGATCTACAAGGAATTCAAACACATTGAAATGAAAAAACAAAAAAACAAAAAATGGCCCTATAAAAAGTGGACAAAACATATGAATAGACACTTCTCAAAAGAAGACATGAGCTGCCAATAGATACATGAAAGAATGCTCAGTCTCACTTATCATCAAAGAAACATAAATTAAAACGACACTGAGATACCACCTAACTCCAGTCAGGAAGGCCATCATCAATAACTCAAAAAAAACAGATGCTGGAGAGGATGCGGGGAAAAGGAAACACTTCTACACTGTTAGTGGGAATGCAAACTAGTACAGTTTGGCGATTCCTAAAAAATCTAAAAATCAACCTTCCATATGACCCCTCAATCTCCCTTCTGGGAATATATCCAGAGGAACTCAAATCAATCTATGAAAAAATACCTGCACATGCATGTTTATTGCAGCATTATTCACAATAGCTAAAACATGGAGCCAATTGTGCTGCCCATCAAAAGAGGACTGGATTTAAAAAAATGTGGTACATATATAAGATGAAATATTACACAGCCATAAATAAGGACAAAATTATGAACTTTATAGCAACGTGGATGGACTTAAAAGCTATAACACTGAGTGATCTATCACAGAAACAAAGAACTGAGTATCATATGTTTTCACTCATAAACAGAACTTGAACAATTAATACTTAATACTATAAGAAAGGGATTGGCAGTAGTGGGAAACTGCCAAGGGAGGGAGGCGGGGGCACACCTCATCAACAAAGGTACCTGCATAATTACTATTTGTTTACCTTACCCTGAATTGTACACTTCATCTTTAAAATTAAAAAAATAAATATTTTTAAAAAGGTTCAAAATTTTCCTCAGCTTTAACAATTTTCATACATTTTAGTTCTTCATGTCCATTAATTTAAATTTATACTTGGTCTTCTCATTGGCAAACTTTTACAACAGTTTGACATGATACTGAACACAAATTGTTGATCACAAAGAGAAGAAGACAACTGTAATTCACTTCAGGAACCTATATTTCAACGATGTAACAAGATAGGTAAATATACAGTTTTTTTAAAGCACAGCATTTAGACCAGCTAAGGTTTTAGAAACTTCACTCATCTCTCCTACAAATACTATTTTAATGCAAAAAGCATGGTTCTTTTAGGCACTATTTATTGACATAACATTTTTCTCATAGAGAGCGAAGGCTTTCATAAATTGGTGGTGTGAGACAATTGAATTTCAAAGATTCTTAATAAGACAAGCACCAGTGACTTGAGGTTGACTGTTATTTAAAAAGCATAAATTTAATTTATAAAATTCCAAATAAACATTTTAAAAAGAGAACGTTATTGAAATAAATATTTTTAAAGCTATTAATAAGAGTCATAAATTCAATAGTACCATACATAGAAATAATTTATTAATAAAATTTGGAGAAAAACTTGAATAATAAAAAATTGAGTTATTAGTACATGTAATAACTATCTGTTTAATGCCTACTATGTGCCAGGTCCTGCCCTAAGATATATTTTACATGGACACACTCTCACATTAACTCTTTAACAATGCTATGATATGGTCACACTGTTATTGTAATTATCCCCATTCTGTAGATCTAGAAACCAAGGTACAATAAGTCTAAAAACACCTAGTAAATGGCTAATGAGTTTTCAACTCAGGCATCTCAGTACACATTCTGCTATCTGATCAACTGCATTAAACACCTTTTTTATGTGGTTTGCATTACATCATTTAACCAACGCAACAACCTTCAAGTTTACCATACATGATTACATTCAATTTCCAGATGTAATAACTGAAGAAAGGAGAGGCTAAGTACTGGGGTTATCATATAGTCAATAAAGAGAGTACTTTGAGTTCATATCTAGAAGTATATGCAGATACATCTTATTCTCATTGTATTGCCACATTTTGCCTTCAACTGCCTTCCAGGTCTTCAGATCCTTACATTTTAGGACAAAAAGTGTGAAAGTACAGAGGTGGTGAGGAAGATGGTTATTTTAAAAAATGCCTCAGGAATACAATCTTATTAATTAAAAAGAGGGAAGCTTATTGACTTCAAATATTTGAATCAACCTAAGGATTAACAGACATTCCAGGTGTGTACTATAAATACACCAGTGGAAACCATGAGGAAATGTTTGGGTGGGGGTGGGGATAAAGACAGGGTTGAGAGAAATGTTTCAGAGGTAACTATCTGAAATTGGTTCTCTTTTCACTTGTTTTTCTTCACTCAGGTTAATTTTTTATGCTACGGAGACAAAAATACTATTCAAATTATTTTTCAGTTTGATACACCTCTTGTCTATTTACTGGTGAAAATATGGACCATATTAAATAATTAGATGTTCAGAGATGCCCTTCACAAATGCAAAGAAACACAGTATCTGGAGAATCAGTTTTTCAGAAGAGTGGATTTGAAATTCACGGTTTCTGACACCTCTTTAAAGCCCTGCAGTCTGGTGATGCGCGTTTGCTTAGCCATTTTCAGCTTGATGTATTTCAAAGCTACAACTGGGAGGCAGGTTCAGCAATCTATAGTTGAAGAATTGATGTGTGAGCAAGCTGCCTCAGAAAGCCACAGATTGCCTTGAAGGAGAATAAGCCATCCAGCAAGAAATTGTTTATAGAGCAACTTCAAATTATTTCTGCTGGTAGAATATGGTTGATCTTCAATTTATTTTCATTCAAAGCAGATGTGTCTATTTCAAAGCACACCTACCCCCCAGAAAGTCTCTCAATCAACTGAATTTGGATTTTGAAACAAATTCACTCTCTTCTAATAGTGTTCACTGGAGCTTGAATTTCAGTGTGTGTGTGTGTGACTGGGTATAGGTATCATTTTTGTATTTTATATATTTTATGATTGCATTTTAAACACACATGATATATAATATAACAATATATACAATAAAACACATATATTACATATATAACGTATGCAAATATTCCTTTTAAATCAAAATTAACAGGACACTAGCATAGCTTTTTTTGCTTCATACTTTTGCAAGGACATTTATTTTAAAGAAATATGGAAATCTTTGGCACTTGAAAGCACGGCAGTGGTGTTGGGTGTGGGAGAGCAATAACAACTAATTTACTGGCTGAAACTGAAACAGTGTCTCAGGGGAAACTGGTTTCAGTGAGAGCAAGTTAATGAGACCATGGCTACACTTCTTGTAACATTTCCTTATGTAGTAGAAATGAAAAGAATTATGTCTCCAAAGAAAGAAGTGAGTGGTAAATTACATCCTAAATTCACATTTCCCAATATGTCCAATGTATGTATTCAAGTATGAATTATAATGTTGGTTGGAGAAAAAAAGTGTATATAAAAGTAAGATTAAAAAATAGTATTTTGAAAACAACTTATAATTGATTTAATGTATAATTACCTGAATGTACTATCACAAATAGGTGCTACAAGTGTGAAAATAATCTGTAACAAATTCTTCTGCTGTACCTTCTCCTCCCAAACAATCATGTAATTGATCAACAATAATGTGACCTCAGAAATCTTAAACAGCTCTCTCTGTTCTATGGATGTGTTTCTATGCTAATTCTCTCATGCTACAGTTATTTTCTCTTTGCATAATCTCCTGCTGGGAACTCAATAAATTACTTTACATATAATAAACATCTAAAAACGCTCATAAGTGATAAAATGATAATAAGTAAATGGGTGACTAATAACACATCTCTGGAATATAGTAATTTCGATATCAGTTTTTTAAAAAAATTTGGAATGATATTACATTTATAGAAAAGTTGCAAGGATGGTAACGAGTTCTTGTATATTCTTCACCCAACTTGCCTTCATGCTAACATTTACTATAATTAGGAAATTCACTCAGGCACAAAACTAATATTAATTAATCTTTAAGTCTAAACAAATTTCCCCAGGTTTTTTTTTTTTTTTTTTAAAGCACTAATATCCTTTTTAGCTCTAAAATTAGATTCAGGGTCTTTCATTGTGAGTATTTTATATATATATAAAATACACACACACACACACACACACACATATTTTTTTTTGGTTGGAGTCTCACTCAGTCGCCCAGACTGGAGTGCAGTGGCCGCTCCCGGCCACCGCAGCCTCACCTGCTGGGCTCCGGCGATCCTTCCGCCTCAGCCTTCCCAGTAGCTGGAATTACAGGCACGCGCTACCACACCCAGCTAATTTTTTTGATTTATTGTAGAGATGAGGTCTCGCTGCCCAGGCAGGTCTCGAACCCTTGGGCTCAGGCAATCCACTCACCTCAGCCTCCCAAAGGCGCAGGATTACAGGCTGAGCCACCGAGCCCAGCAATATATATATTTTTATTTATTTATTTAATTGTAAAGATGTGGGGTACAATCATGTAATCACTGGAAAGGTAAAGTTTGGGCCTACCTTTGGTCTCTACTTTGCCTGGTTTGAGGTAAGATACTCTAATAAATATTATGATCTTCACACCTCCCCTGGCAGTTTTCGGTTACATCACTTTCTTATAGTATTATGGTAAATGTTCAGGATCTACTCATAAGTGAGCACAATAGTACTTAGTTTCTGTGATAAATCACTGAGTATTATAGACTAAATTCATCCTAATTGCTGTGAAGTTCATAATTTTGTTTTTCTTTATGGCCGTGTGATATTCTATCATGTATATGCACCACATTTTAAAAAACCCAGTCCAGCTTCGATGGGCAGCACAGTTGGTTCCATGTTTTTGCCATTGTAAGTAGGGCTGCAATAAACATGTGTGTGGGTACCTTTTCTGTCGAGTGATTTAAGTCCCTCCAGGTATATTCCGAAAAGGGGGATTGCTGAATAGTATGGCAGGTCAATTTCTAGTTCTTTTAGGAATCACAACACGATTTTCGATAGAGTTTGAACTAGTTTGCATTCCCACCAGCAGCGTAGAAGCATTCCCTTTTCTGCACTTCCTCACCAGCATCCGGTTTTTGTTGTTGTTGTTGTTGTTGTTGTTGTTGAGTTGGAGTCTCACTCTGTCGCCCAGACTGGAGTGCAGTGGCCGCTCCCGGCCACCGCAGCCTCGACCTGCTGGGCTCCGGCGATCCTTCCGCTTCAGCCTTCCGAGTAGCCGGAATTACAGGCATGCGCTACCACGCCCGGCTGAGTTTTTGATTTGTTGTGGAGATGAGGTCTCCCTGCCCAGGGGGGGTCCCAAACCCGCGGGCTCAGGCAATCCACTCACCTCAGCCTCTCAAAGGCGTGGGATTACAGGCTGAGCCACTGAGCCCGGCTGTTTTTTTGTTTTATTAATGATGGCCATTCTTACTGGATTTAAGTGGTATCTCAAAGTGGTTTTAATTTGCATTTCTCTGATGATTCATGAGGCTGAACATTTTTTCCTTGTCTGTTCGTTGCTTATATATCTTCTTTTGAGACATGTCTATTCATGTCTTTTGCCCACTTTTTAATGGGGCTGGTTTCCCCCCCTTTTGGCATGTCTGAATTTCTTGTAGATCCTAGTTGTTAGACTTTTGTCATATATGCAGTTAGTTTCTCCTTTCCCCAGTAGTTGTGGTTAAAGACTTTGTTGAAAATAAATTGGTTGAGAAACTGAGGTTTTGCTTCCATAATCTCTCTCCTATTCCATTGGTCTGTATGCCTGTTCTTGAACTAATATCAGGTTGTTTTGGTTATTGTAGTCGTATAATAAAGTTTAAAGTCTAGAAGTGTAATACCACCCAGTCTGTTTATTTTTGCTTTGACTATTTGTGGTCATTTATGTTTCCAAATCAATTTCTGTATTGCTGTTTCAAGGTCTGAGAGGAATGATGTTGGCAACTTAATGGGTATAGTATTGAATTTGTAAATTGCCTTTGGTAGGATGGACATCTTAACAATGCTGATTCTTCCAATCCATGAGCATAGAATATTTTTCCATTTGTTTGTGTCATCTTTGTCTTCTCTGAACAAAGTTTTGTAGTTTTTATTGTAAAGATCTTTCACTTCACTTGTTAGTAAGATACTGAGGTGATTCATTTTATTGTGGCTATTTTGAATGGGATTGTGTTTTTTTTAATTTGATTCTACTTTTGTTTGTTGTTGTTGTATAAGATTGTGACTGTTTGTGTAATTTTTTTTAATATACCCTGAGATTTAACCAAAGTCTTTTATCAGTGCAAGGAGGTTTTTGATGGATTATCTTGCATTTTCAAGGTACAGGATTATATCACCAGCAAAGAGGGATAACTTTATTTCTTCTTTTCCTATTTGGATACCCCTGATTTCCTGCTCTTGCCTGATTGCTCTAGCTAGGATTTCAGACACTATGTTGAACAGGAGGGATAAGAGTGGGCAACCTTGTCTCATTCCAGTTTTCAGGAGAAATGCTTTCAGTTTTTGTCTGTTTAGAAATATGTTGGCTGTGGGTTTATCATAGATGACTCTTACTATTTTGAGGTTTGTTCCCTCTATGCCTAGGTGTTAGAGGATTTTTATCAAGAAGAGATACTAGATGTTATCAACAATTTTTTCCACATCTAATGATGTAATGTGGTTCTTGTTTATACATCTGTTGATGTATTTAATTACATTTATGGTCTTACAGATATTGAACCAGTCTTTCTTCCCAGGGATGAAGCCTACTTAGTCATGATGGATGATTTTTGAGATGTGTTGTTGAATCTGATTTGCAATAATCTTGTTGAGAATTTTCTATGTTCATCAAGGATATTGACCTGTAGTTCTCTTTCTTTGTTGGATCTTTACCCAGTTTGGGGGTCAGTGTTAAGATAGTTTTGTAAAATGATTTGGGGAGAGTTCTGTCTTCCTTGAATGCTTGGAACACTGTGAATAGGATTGGTATCAGCTTCTCTTTGTATGTTTTGTAAAATTCCACTGGAAATTCATGTGATCCAGGGCTTTTTTGTATACAGTTTTCTTATGACAGAGTCAATTTCCTGGGTTGTTATTAGTCTATTTTGAATCTCAATTTCTTCATGTTTCAACCTTGAGAGCTTGTGTGATGTTAGAAAGCCCTCCATTTCATTTAGGTTATCAACTTTGTTTCCATACAGGTATACATAATAATCTCTGTTAATCTTTTGTATCTCTTCGGGGTCAGTTTTCATTTGATATTTTGCATTTATGATTATATTTTTCTGGGCTTTTTCTCTCTTTTTCTTGGTCATCCTGGCTAGGGGGGTCTATCAATCTTGTTTATCATTTCAAAGACTCAGTTTTTGGTTTCAACAGTTTTTTAAATGATATTTTTGTCTTCTATTTCCAGTGTTTGAGCTTTTACTCTGATGATCTGGATTCTTCTGCAAAAGTTAGGTTTTTGGTGGTCTTGTTTTTTTATCTCCCTTGGGTGATTTGTTAGATTTGTCAACATACTCTCTGTCTATTTTCTTGATGTGTCTGTGTACAGCTATAAGTGTCTCTCTTAGTACTGATTTCATGGCATCACAGAGGCTTTGGCAAGCTATTTCTTCATTTTCATTTGTTTTCAGACATCTTGTAATTTCTGTTTTGATTTTTGTGTTGACTTTGGAGTTGTTCAGCATCATGTTGTATAGTGTCAATATTTTTGTGGGTTTTGAGGGAATTTTGTTGTTGATGGTATTTATTTTTATTTCACTGTGGTCTTAGAAGGTACATGGCAATATATCAATCTCATAAAATTTGCTTATGCTTGATTTATGGCTGAGGATCTGGTCAATCTTGGAGTACATTCCATGGGGTGATGAGTAGAATATGTATTCTGTGACTGTTGGGTGGAATTTTCTGTAGATATCTACTATGTCCATTTGGTCAAGCGTCAAATTTAGGTTCCATATCTATTTGTTGATTATTTTTTGCCTTAATGATCTGTCTAGGGTTGTTAGTGGGGTATTTAAGTTCCTAGCTATGATAGTGTTAGAGTCAATATCTCCTTTTAGTTTACCTAGCAGCTGCTTAATAAAAGCTTGTGCTCCTGTTTTGGGTGAATATATGTTTAGGATGGATATTTCTTTTTGATTGATTGGTCCTTTTATGATTATATAGTGTCCTTTTGTATCTTTTTAAATTTTTGATAGTTTAAAGGTTGCTTTGTCTGATACTAAGGTCATGACTCTTGCCTACTTTAGTGATCTGTTTGCCTGAAAATATGTTTTCCATTCTTTAATTTTGAAACTGAGGGTATTCTTTGCAGTGAGATGAGTTTCCTGGAGGCAACAAATTACTGGATCATGTGTTTTTATCCAGTTTGCTGTTCTCTGTCTTTTCAATGGTGCACTTAGTCCATTAACATTCAGCATGATTATTGAAATGTGAGAGTTTGTGCCTGACATAATGCTCTTACAAAGCTGTTTTGTTTGTGTTTAGCTTTTGTGTTCATATATGTGTGTGTTTTCATTTTTGCGAGTGTACTATGTGTGCTGCTGCTTCTGTGTTGGTGATCTTGTGAAGTATATGGCTTTTCTTTTGATTGTATTTTCTTCTGTGAATAGTACCTTTTTAAGCATCTTCTGTAGGGCTGGTCTCAAAGCAGCATATTCTCTTAGAGTTTGGATGTCTGGGAAGGATTTTAATTCTCCATCACTGATGAAGCTTAGTTTGACTGGGTAGGAAATTCTCGGTTGAAATTGTTTATCTTTGAGTACACTAAACATTGGGGTCCAATTCCTTATGGCCTGTAGTGTTTCTACAGATAAGTCTATAGCAATTCTGATTGGTCTCCTCTAGTGGGTAGTTTGATCTTTTTCCCTTCCTGACTTTAGAATTTTTTTTTTCTTTTATACCTACTTTTTGTAGATTAGCTACTGTTTCTAGGGGTGGTTTTCTCATAAAATATCTTACAGGGGTTCTCTGGATCTCATGTGCTTGTGTAGTCATCTCTGGTCAAATGAGGGAAGTTTTCTTGAATGACCTCATGGAATGTTTGTTCCAAGGTGTTTTCCATTTCTCTTTCTATTTCAGGTATTCCAATCAGACATAGGTTTAGTTTCTGATAAACAAGCAAAAAAAAAAAAAAAAATGCACATCTCTTGGAGAGTTTCCTCTTTTTGAGTTTTGTTCTATATTTTTAATAGATTGTGTTAATTTCATATTTTGGTCTTCTTGCTCTGAGTTCCTTTCTTCTGCTTGGTCAATTCTGCTTCCCATGCTTGTCAGTTTGTTATTTATTCCTTGCATATAGTTCTTTGTTTCTGTTATTTCTAAGAATGCTTTCTTGAGCCTGTCTAGCTCCATTGCAATTTTGTTTAGTCTTAACCTTTGTATTTCTTGATTTTTATTCATTCTGTGCAACAATTCTCTGATCCCTGTAAGTACCTTCTGGGTACTGTCATTTGCGAAGATAGCCAGTTTTTGTTCCCCAGTATCTGTTCTTTTTAGCACAGACTTTTTGTTGAGACTCTGATGGTTACTGGCAGTTTTTCATTGGGTTCTTTTCATTCATAGCAGTTTTCTTATCTTTCTCTTTAATTCTATTCTTCAGTGGAAAAATGGAGAAACAATCACTTCTGATATTTACTCTACTTTTTGTCCTTCCTTGAGCCACAGCTCTGGGTTTGTTCAACTATTTAGTAGGGTTGGGGGTGGGGCAATGTGTTATCTCTTTATAGTTTTGAGCACTTACTAGGTGGTGGTAGGGGGGATTGCAAGTATTCCGAACCTATTGGCAAGTCATAGTGTTTGCTTTCTGGTGAACAGGCCAGATGGTACTCACTCTTTACCTCTGCTCAATATGACCTTACAGTGGGTATACTTGCTTAGCTCCTGCAATCATGACAGAGGATAAGAGGGAAAAGAGACAAAAAAGAGAAAGGAGGAAAAAACACAAAAAGAGGGAAAAAAATAGAATAAGAAAAAAAACATCAAAAGCACCCTGAATTGTACCCCACATCTTTAAAATAAAAATAAAAAATAAAATAAAAACACAAAAAAGAGAAAGAAAAAAGAAAGAGAAATCAAAGAAGGAAAGAAAAGAGAAAAAAAAGCTAACAAACAAACCAACCAAACAAGATAATCAAACAAGCAAACCAATACCTCCCAAAACAAAATAAAAAAAAACAAAAAAACAAAAACAGATAAACAAAAAAATTGATAAAAAGTTCTCCCTTTAGTGTGTCTTTCTGATGGGGGGGACTCTCCTTTTTGTGACGGGCTCTGTGAATGCAGAGCTGTAACTGCAGGGTTCCAATTAGTTGTTGGAACTTAAGATGTTAGAATGTTCACCCCCTGTTGCCTGCAATTGGTAGCCCTTGAACGTCCATGTAAGGAAAATGGGTTGAAATAACTTGACACAGTGTATCTTGGGCTCTCGCCCTTTCCTTCTTCTCTCAGCTTTATCACATCTCCCAGGGCATCCAGTTAATGGCAGGGGAATGAAGTCTTCTGTCTCCTTGCCCTCTTGATCTCTTTCACTTGTTACTAGGGGAAGCAGGGAACTCAGTTAGGCACTCATAAGCTTCTTTTTTGGGCAGTTCTGCTGTCTGCATCTACTGCCCAGCAGCTGGCTCAGGGCGGAGGGTGGATTGTCTAGGGTTCCACAGCTGTTGTTACCCACCAGGGCTTGTGCACTGGGGGCACTGCTCTATGAGGTCACAAAGAGCAGTTGCAAAACAAAACAGACAGAGCGCCTGCTCTCAAGATGCATTTCTGTTGTTCCATAGTGGCTGCCCTGGAGCACTTCTTTAACCAGGCATTAAAGAGTTTGGTCAGTTACTCTGCTGACTGCTGTTCCTGTCACCAATGGGATTGATAGCTCTCTCCAGCACTTACCACAGTCTCTGGATCTCTGGACTTGGAGAAAGACTCTGGAGCCCAGTCCAGTCCAGTCTTGGGGTGGTTTCTTTCTGCTCTTTAGTCAGGTCACTGTTTCAGGCTCCTTCTCTGCACTCCCTCATTCAGCCCAGCACTTGGTGTTGGATTAGGCAATCACTCCAACCTTTCCTCCCAGGAAAATCTCTGCTGTTTTTAGAAAATGGTGCTTAGCTTTGCACTCCAGGAAGTGCTAGAGGCCAAGCAGAGCAACTACAGCACCAACTCCGGTGCCAGCAGCTTCACTAGGAGGGCCCTGGCCATTTGCTCTCAGTCCTCACTCAGTCAGCCTCTCACACTCCCATTTACACACAGAAACACACAGAAACTTGTCCATACAATCACTCACACACACACAGGGAATTGTGCAGTGACTGGTTACTACCACCATCTTCCCAGAAAATCCACTGTATTTGTCATGTGTTCTTCAACCCTTTCAATCTGTGAAAGCTTTTGTTCTTCATTGCCTTCTATGATCTTGATTATTTTGTACAGTGCTAGTCAGGTGTTTGTACATTGTTCCTTAAATTAGGTGGGTCTGATGTTTTCTCATAGTTAGATTGAAGTAAGGAATTTTTAGGAAGATTACCACAGGTCACTTGGAGCGCAGAAGTGATAGTGGATATCTACATTCCTTCTACATTTATTAGCTAGAATTCTGTAAAAATGGTTGTTCTTTCTTTTACATTAATTTAATTACTTAAACAAGCATCCATTTTTATCAGTTTGGATTTTTGAATATTTATATTATTTTCTGAGTTATAATCAAACATAGTATTATTCCTTATTTATTTGTTTTGGTCAAGTTGTTCCAACTTTGTGATTGGGTGCTCTATCAAGCTGTTATTTAGGTTCATTTGACATGACCCTGGCCCCTTTGGCCCTTTCTTACTTTCTGGCTTGATAAGATACTCCAGGCTATTTAGTATTTTACCCATTTCAACTCTAAAATTAGTCTTTTTCCAGAAGGAATCTTGGTTACCTATTATTGGAGAATGGTATTTATTTATTTATTTTATTTTTTTAAGTTGAAGTCTCACTCTGTCACCCAGACTGGAGAGCACTGGCATGCTCCCGGCTACCACAACTCCGACCTGGTGGGCTCCAGTGATCCTTCCGCTCAGCCTTCCAAGTAGCTGGAACTACAGGTGTGTGCTACCACGCCTGGCTAATTTTTTGATTTATTGTAGAGATGAGGTCTAGCCAAGTTGCTCAGGCTGGTCTTGAACCCACAGGCTCAGGCAATCCACTCAACTCAGCCTCCCAAAGTGTGGGATTACAGACTGAGCCACCAAGCCCATCAGGAGAATGGTATTTAGAAACCAACATATAAGTAATAGGTGTGCACACTGCAAATTGGGTGTCACCATTTCAGAACATTCAGAGAAGAGTTAGAAAATATATGTATGTAAACTTATTCATGCATACATACTATATTTATTTTTTCTATTTGTATATATGATACAATAAACACGAGCCCATGTTAATATCTAAATTCTATCCAGCAGTACAACATTTATTTTAATATTCCTTCCTTGCCTGTTTGTCAATTTTCTCTGTCAGTGAGTAATCTAGCTCTCATTGTCTATATTATATTTAATTATTCTTTTAACCCAAGTTTAATTTGAAGTAGCTTCAAAATTGCTATATACACACCTGTGAAGGACACATTTATCAGCAAAAGTACATTCTTTGTGAACCTTGTTATCTATTTTTTAAGATGTTGGGTACAATTCAGGGTTAGGTATACAAATGTTCATTACACAGGTACCCTTGTTGATGAGGTGAACCCCTCCATCCCCTGGCAGTTTCCCTCAACTGCCCATGCCATCCCCCTCCCCTGGCAGTTTTACACTACTGCTAGTACCTTTCTCAAATTATTATATTTGTTCAAGGTCCACTTATGAGTGAGAACATGTGGTACTCTGTTCTTTGTTTCTGTGATAGATCACTGAGTATGATCGACTCTAAATCCATCCAAGTTGCTGCAAAGTCCATATGTTTGTCCTTCTTTATGGCTGCATAATATTCCATTGTGTATATGTACCACATTTTAAAAACCCAGTCCAACTTTGATGGACAGCATGGCTGGTTCCATGTTTTTGCGATTGTGAATATAGCTGCAACAAACGTATGTGTGCATCCAACAGACACATGAAAAAGTGCACAGCCTCACTCATCATCAGAGAAATGCAAACCAAAACCACATTGAGATACCATGTAACCCCAGTAAGAATGGCCATTATTAACAAAACAGACGACAACAACAGATGATAGCAAGGATACAGCAAAGAAAGAATGCTTCTACACTGCTGGTGGGAATGCAAACTATTGCAAACTCTTTGGAAAATAGCGTGGTGATTTCTGAAAGAACTAGAAATTAATTAACCTTCCATATGACCCAGTAATCTCCCTATTGGGAATGTACCCAGAGGAACTCAACTTATTCTACAAAAAAGATATATATTTTTCTTTAGCTTTATAGTATCCAGAAAAATTTCACAGTTTATTTATTTTCTTTTGAAATGTTTATTTATTTAACTTAAAAAAATTTTTTTAAAGATGTGGGGTACAATGAAGGGTTGAGTATTCATATATTTATTATGCAAGTACCCTTATTGATGAGGTGTGCCCCCTCCTCTGGCAGTTTCTCACTATTGCCAATCTGTTTCTTATAGTATTATAATCATTGTTCAAGGTCTGCTTATAAGTGGGAACATCAGGTACTTTGTTCTTTGTTTCTATGATAGATCACTGAGTATATTAGACTCTAAATCCATCAAGTCGCTACAAAGTCCATATGTTTGTCTTTCTTTATTGCTGCATAACATTCCATTGTGTATCACATTTTTTTATCTAGACCAACTTTGATGGGCAGCACAATTGGTTCCAAGTTTTTGCTATTGTGAATAGTGCTGCAATAAATATGCATGTGCAGGTATTTTTTTTTTTTTTTTTGAGTTCCTTCAGGTATATTCCCAATAGGGGATTGCTAAGTCAAATGGAAGATGAATTTCTAATACTTTCAGAAATCACCATACTGTCTTCCAAAGAGGTTGCACTAGTTTGCATTCCCACCAGCAGTGTAGAAGTGTGCCTTTTTCTTTGCATTCTCGCCAGTATCTGTTATATGTTTTCTTAATGCTGGCCATACTTACTAGGGTTGGGTTGTATCTCAATGTAATTTTGATTTGCATTTCTCTGGTGATGAGTGAGGCTGAGCACTTTTTCATGTGTCTGTTGGCTGCCAGTATATCTTCCTTTGAGAAGTGTCTATTCTTTTTTTCCTTTCAGCACATTTGAGTTCCTTTTAGATCCTAGATGTTTGGTCTTTGTCAGATATACAGTTGCTGAATAGTTTTCCACATTCTTTAGACTGTCTTACTGCTCTCCTGATGGTTTCTTTTGCTTTGAAGAAGCTTGTCAGTTTGATGAGCTTCCACTTTTCTATCTTATCTCTTATGGAATAGGCACTTGGGGTTTTGATCAGGAATTGGTTTCCAGTTTCCATAAGGATGTCTCCTGTATTTTCTAAGGTTCTTCAAGTTTGAGGTTTTACGTTCAGGTCTTTGATCCTTTTAAAGTTAATTTTTGTGTATGGTGATAGGTAGCGGTCCTGTTTCAATCTTTTGCATGTGATCAGACAGTTTTCCCAGCATCATTTACTGAATAGATTTTCCTCTCCCCAGTGGTTGTTGTTGGAGGCTTTGTCAAAGATTTTGGTTAAGAAATTGAGGCTTTGCTCCTAGAATCACTATCCTGTTCCATTGGTCCTTATGCTTGTTTTTTATGAATACCTGGCAGTTTTGATTATTGTAGCCTTATAGTAAAGTTTGAAGTCTGGAAGTGTCATACCTCCTGCTTTGTTTCTTTTGCTAAGGGTTATTTTGGCTATTCATGGTCATTTCCATTTCCATATGAATTTCTGTATTGTCATTTCCAGATCTGAGTAGAATGGTGTTCGTAATTTAATGAGTATTGCATTGAATCTATAGATTTCCTTCGGTAGGATAGACATCTTAACAATGTTTAGGCCGGACTCAGTGGCTCAGCCTGTAATCCCACGCTTTGGGAGGCCAAGGTGAGTGAATTGCCTGAGCCCATGGGTTCAAGACCCACCTGGGCAACTTGGCGAGACCTCATCTCTATAATAAATCAAAAAAATTAGCTGGATGTAATAGTGTGCACCTGTAATTCCAGCTACTTGGAAGGCTGAGGTGGAAGGATCACTGGAGCCCAGCAGGTTGAGGCTGCGGTGGCCAGGAGCGGCCACTGCACTCCTGGGTGACTGAGTGAGACTCCAACTCAAAAAACAAAAAAACAAATAAACAAAAAAAATGTTTATTCTTCCCAGCCATGCTCATGGAATATTTTTTCATTTGTTTGTGTCTTCTTGAATTTCTTTGAGGAGTGTTTTGTATTTCTCAATGTAAAGATCTTACCCATCTCTGATTAGGAAGATGATAAGATATTTTATTTTATTTTTTTGTGGTTATTGTGAATGAGATTGTGCTTTTTGTTTGGGTCTCCGCCTGCTTGTTGATTCATGTATTTTGATGGTCTGTCATTAAATGCATAAACATTGATAGGTGTTTTATCTTCTTGCTGTATTCAGTATTTTATTAACATATTATGCCTTCTTTGTCTTTTGTAAACTTATTTAATTTTTATTTTATCTGATATTAATATGGTCACCCCTGTTCCTTTTTGGTTACCTTTTGAATGGGGTATTTTCCCCTCTTTTCAATTTATTTATTATGTCTTTGTATGGAAATTGAGTATTTTGTAGACAGCTTATGGTTGGACTATTTTTATAACTCATTCTCCCAATCTTTGTCTTTTGACTGAGAGTTTAATCCACCTATATGTGTAATAATAGCTGACAAAGGGGCTTCTGTTTATATTTTGTTATTTGCTTTTTGCATATCTTATGAATTTTCTCCCCATTACTGCATTATTCTCTTCCTTTGTGTTTAGTTTTTTTGTACTCGATAGCTTAAATTTCTTTCTCTTTTTCCCTGCTCTATATTCTATAGTTGTGTCTGTTAATACTATGAAAATTGGATTTAACATTTTGAAATTATAGCAATCGAAGTTGAATCTGTAACCAGCTTAACTTCAATAACATATGCAAACAGTATTCTTTTTACATCTTCATCTCCACTCCTTAGGTTGTTGATAACACAAAATTACATATTTTATAAATGTACTTTCTATAGTATACTCTAATTATGTTAAATTATCTAGAAAATAAAATGTGGAGTTATCAACCATAGTTTGAATAATACTAACTTTTAGATTGGTAATTTTAAAAATTCGTCTTTTACATTTATAGAAAACAAAAAATATAGTTGTAAACTAATATTACAATAATACTAGCTTTTATAATTTTCATCATTTTCTCAACTTGTTTTGCATCTTCTTTTAGTTCTTTGAGTAACTTTAAAATAGTTTTTCAAAGTCTTTGTTTATTAGATTTACCTCCAAGTGCTTTACAAGTACAGTTTCTGATGATTTTTTTCTCTTTAAATAAGCCATACATCCCTGGATTTTTGTTTGTCTGGCAATTTATTGTTGGTGTTGAAAAGTGGAAATTTGAATCAAATAATGTGGTAACTCTGAAAATTAGATTCACCTCCTGTCCCAAGGTTTGCTGTTCTTTATTATTATTATTATTTCTGTAGACCTTTATTATTCCTAGGAACAATCTGAAGTGTAAGCCTGAAGTCTTTTCAGTTCTCTTCTGACCATGTAACTGTCTCTGGAGATTCATGGTCGCCTTCTAATTTTTCACAGATATTCAGCTGCTTTTGAGTGCCTCAGCCTTTAATGTCTGGCTCCCTAAAAAAGAAAAAGAGGAAAATAAAGTATAGTAGCTCTTTACATCCCTTGAAAGTCACTTCAGCAAAAAAGGGAGAAGACGGCAACAATGGGGAGATGTGCAACAACAGTAGTCACCCTCTCTTGGCCTACAACTCTTGATTAAAAGAGGCAATCAGTAGTCAGAGCACCGATTACCACTATTTAAAAGACAGAGTACTTGTTATCTATCCTGGATCTTGCATACTGTGTGCAAGCTGTTCCAGAAACATGTATACAACTGCCTGCCACAGGATGTGAGCAGTGAGGGATTGGTTGTAAAGATGAAATTGAAATTGACCAAGCGTCATCTCTAGTAATTATCCCTGAAATTTGAATGCTTTCGATAGATTCAAGATTTCCAAAATCATTGTATCAAACAGATTCTGCCTGTGTTATCACTGTCTATGTGGGAATACGTGTTCTTGGAGCTTCCTACTCCATCATCTTCTTAGAATGTGTTGGTAAGAGCTTTTAACGTGCATAAACATTGGATTTTGTCATAGTTTTTTATATCTATCGGAACAATTCTGTTTTTCTTTAGTCTGTTTATTTGATAAATTTTGTTGACTGATTTTCAAAAGTTTGATATAGCCTTGATTTTTTAGGTACAATCCCACTTAGTCTGGATGTACCGTCATGTTTTTGTATTACTTAATCAATGTGTTAATATTTTGTTGAAGATATTAGGAGCTAATTTATTGTAAGAAATAATATGATCTATTTTCTTTCTTTCTTTCTTTTTTTTTTTTTTTTTGAGTTGGAGTCTCACTCTGTCACCCAGACGGGAGTGCAGTGGATACTCCCGGCCACCGCAGCCTCGATCTGCTGGGCTCTGGCAATCCTTCCGTCTCAGCCTTCCAAGTAGCCGGAATTACAGGCACATGCTACCACGCCTGACTGATTTTTTTGCTTTATTGTAGAGATGAGGTCTTGCTGCCCAGGCGGGTCTCGAATCTGCGGGCTCAGGCAATCCACTCGCCTCAGCCTCCCAAAGACGCGGGATTACAGGCTGATCCACCAAGTCCGGCTATTATGATCTATTTTCAAAGAGAAAATTAGTAAGAGCTAAAATAAAAAGAAAACAGGTGGGAAGAAGGCAGTCTTCTTTCTGTGCCCAACACCGTCATGGCTTGTGGACCCAATAAACATCTGAAGCAGATAGCAGCTCTAAAACATTGGATGCTGGATAAATTGACCGGTGTGTTTGCTCCTTATCCATTCACTGGTCCCCACAAGCTGAGAGAGTGTCTCCCTTTCATTATTTTCCAAGAAATAGACTTAAATATGCTCTGACTGGAGATGAAGTAAAAAAGATCTGCATACAGTGGCTCATTAAGATAGATGGCAAGGTCTGGACTGATATACTCTACCCTGCTTGGTTTAAGGATGTCATCAGCATTGACAAGACTAGAGAGAATTTCTACCTGATCTGTGACACCAAGGATAGGTTTGCTGTTCATCTTATCACACCTGAGGAGGCTATGTACAAGTTGTGCAAAGTGAGAAAGATCTTTGTGGGCACAAAAGGAATTCTTCATCTGGTGCCTTATGATGTTTGCACCATCCACTACCCTGACCCCCTCATCAAGGTGAATAACACTACTCAGATTTATTTGGAGACTGGCAAAATTTGACATTGGTAACTGGTGTATAGTGACTGGAGGCGCTAACCTGGGAAGAATCAGTGGGAGAAAGACATCCTGGGTCTTTTGATGTGGTTCATATAAAAGATGCCAACGTCAACAGCTTTGCCACTTGGCTCTCCAACATTTTTGTTATTGGCAAAAGTAACAAACTGTGGATTTCTCTTCCCCAAGGAAAAGGTATCTGCCCTGCTATTGCTGAAGAGAGAGACACAAGACTGGTAGTCAAACAGAGCAGTGGGTGAAATAGTCTCTGCGACATGTTAAAAAGAACTTTATCTAATTAAAGATAACACAAGGTGAAAAAAAAGCTAATCTCCTTGCTAGGTAACTATTGTAACCACAAAATCTTATGTATGAGAAAATAGTCTATTGCTCGAACCCACAGGATGTTAAACAATCCATACCTTTACAATTTAACTTAGAAAAACAAGATAAAAGTTTATGTCTGGAAATTTAGACAATGTCTGGAGAGATTATAAGCCCAAGTACTCAGCCAATGAGGAATTGGGGAGGAACTTGTGGTTTAGGTAAATAAATACTTGCTGTAACTATTGCTGGATGTGCCTGCTCTTCAGACACCCATTCTTGCAAGACTGTTAAGTATCACTTCTGCTGAATTCCTGGCTCCTGAGTCTTCTATCTGACTCCAGACAAATCATAGGGGGGGAGGTCCCTAATTCCCAAAATTTGGAGGCTGGTCCAGGATCTCTTTGACTGCATGGCATAGGTCTGCAATGGATTGGGGAGACGCGTCCTACCTTGAATTTGAGTGGTCCAATTCATCTGTGTGTTCTGCTCCCTGCAGAATACAGAGACAGCCCCAAAACCGTTTTTTTGGAAGACAGCAGAAATGAAGCTAGGAAATTGGTGTGCAGGCACTACAGTGACCTGGTAATCTTGTGCATGAGTCAAGGTAGGAAAATCGAACTATAAGTACTACCTTGGGGGTTTGGGAATTCTTGGAGGTTGAGTATGTGTGACTGAAACGAATTCTAGATACAAAGTGAATGTAGAGTCTCAATATGCAATACGCAGTTCCATTCTCCCATCAAGGAAATGGTCAGAGACAGATGAAGTGTGCCCCAATTTGTGCAAGAAACCTCCAGTAAGGGATGGGGTTAAGTACAAAGGGAAAAACACAAACACTGGGATCACTAACCAGACTGAGTGGAAAACAAAAATTCTAGACCTAGGGAAAAACGGAAGTGCAATCAGGAGTACTCCCTTAGAATTCCCTCCAGGAAGTCCACTGGAGCAAATGTTAAAGTTTTGGGAGGGCAATCCCAACAATAAGAAAAAAGTTTTTAAAGGTTTTAAAAATTAAATGGCCATGCAGACTGATTTGCCCCAATTTTGGTCCACAGTCTTTATTTATCTACCTATTGGGGCAAATGAAGTTTAGTCATACAAGCAGGTTCCAATTTTGTCAGAAATATAATTTGAATTTGGTGTCTTTTGTAGAGTGATGATTTTGTTGCTGTTTCATGGCTGAAGTTTGGAAGTAAAGGCTATTAAATCTTTGTGTGTATATATGTATGTTTGAATGTGTTTGAATTTATGTGTATGCTAAGTGCTTTGTCCAGCATACTATCAAATTGACTTCTAAGTAAATAAATACTCATATGATATATAAATAGGTCTAAATGCTTTCCAAGTTCATATGGCCTTAATGATCTTTGATAAATAAAAATGGGTTTAAAACCATTGATAAAATGAAAGTGTCTTTGGAATTGTCAACATACATTTTTGAATGGGTCTACTAATTAGTAAGTTTTGCATTTGCCTCTGCTAAATATTTTAAAGTATCAGAATTTTACATGACAGTTGTAAGACTATAAACCTAGCCAAGACCAGAATGATCTTTACTTATATTAATGTTTTTGCTACAAGTATGACTAATTTAAAATTGTTGGTTCAAAAAACAACAACAGCTAAGCCTTTAAATTATCAATAAAATGTTCATGTATTTACCTTTAAGATTCTTACTTACTCAACACCTGATGTTCACAGGCTTTAAAAATGATTAACCAGGAGATAACTTAAAATAATGACTGACCTTGTCTGAGAACTCAGTTTTCATAAGTAATTAAGCAAACTGGTATAATAAATAAATTGGGTGAATATGAATAACAAAATGCCAGGATAAGCTCTTCAAGTGATTTGAAAATCTTAAAATTGTTTTAGAAGCTCATTAAATGTCTGGGCTACTTTCAATTATAAAAGAGTTATAATATGAAAAAAATGTTTCCAACATTATGTAAAGTATCTCATCTGTCAAATACTAATATCTAACAAACATATCAGAATTTATTTTTTCTGGGTTTTAGTAAAATTTTAGGTTATTTTATGTAATCTGAAAATTATTTAAGGTTATTTATGAAAAAAGGAAAGAAAAAAGTAAATAAGAGAGAGATGTAAAGAAATCTGTGGGTATTAAGGTATATTTTTGGTAAGAAATGCTATAAAAGAAAGTGAATAATTTTATATATGAAAGAATTTTGTATGATGAAATTTTGTCCTAAAGTAAAATGACTGGTTATTTAAGAAAGAGGGAAATACAGGGTAAAACAGAGAGTCCAAGTATGTCAATGATATGTAGAAGTAAGAATAAGGTGCATGAAGAATTTATGAAATTTATGAAAGAAATTTTGGTGTATGATTAAGTTGGTTATAATTTTTTCTCCAGTTCTAACTACTGTTATGGCTTGAAAAGTTTTTAATTACTTAGGAAACTAAGCTTTAAAAGGATTGATATTTTTACATCATCATTTTGTATAGGAAAATATCTTATATGGCACATTTTTGTTCTATAATAAAATAGCTGGTTATTAAAAAAAGAAAGCATAGGACAAAAATAAAAGAGTCAAGCATGCTAAAAATGGTATAAATATTTCAAAATGTTATGTTAAATGTTTGTGAAAAAAATTAACTAGTAATTACCTGTAATCCTGTGTTATAACATTATGTTTTTAAAAATTGTAATACTTAAACTCTTCAAGTTCTAAATTCAGTCTCTCTAGAGTAGGATTTAAAAAAGCTTCCAAAGTCACATCTACCCCACACCTTCTTCCTAAACTGCATGGAGACTAGGCAGGAAACCTGGCACTAATTAAGTACTGGAAAGAAGATTGACTTATCAAGCATTCCTCACCACCACGACCACCATATGGATAGCAGAAAATAGTTTGACTCTTACACGGGTTAAGGAATCAACAAAGTACTTAATGGGGGAGGGGAGGAGAAAAACAGTTACGAGTTGTTCAGCGTGTCCAGAGAAACTTTAAGGCTAACCTTAGGAAAAACATCCAGAAATGACAACTAAATATTGGCAAATTGGGAGCTAATATGAGTAGAATGGATACGTAGTGACAAAGAAAACCATACTACCCCATTAAACTAATAATTAATGCAACTTAGTTGACTACACCATTAACTGTAAACTTGTCAAGTTTTACCTCATGAAAATCTAAACAAACAAACAAACAAAAACAATACCAAACAAAAGCAGCTTTCACAAGTAGATAAATATCTCTGTCCTGAACAAATCTCAGGTAATTAGGGACCTCCCCGTCCTAGCTGGGGGAATGTGTGGTGGACCTCAAAGCTTCAAAGTTGGACGCTGGGCCAGGAAGAGGCAAGACCAGATATCCAAACCTTCGAGAGATAACTTGCACCTTTCCAGAGGGGTCCCACCAGAGGATTGTCAGAGTTTGCAATGTAATCCTGTCTTGCTGACATAAATAGTCTGCAACTCCTCAACAGTAGTCTTCAAGTAACTCCAAGAGTGTATGGGTCGGGTGCCGACATTTCAGGGACAGATCCAATGGGATAATTCACCCTCAGGCTACTTGAATATAAGTATTCAACCAGTCCAGCACCAACCGAAGGTTCCATAATCAAGTATAGTCCCTCCCAGCAACGATCCTAACAGGGTGACAATAACCAAAGTCAAGAATCTAAGGCAAATTCTAGAAATTGAAACAGGATATAGGGACACCCATGCCTGGTAGAATGAATTACAATTTCAGTGCTTGCTTTAAATAAAAATGATTGCTATGCATGTGCTGCAGGATGGCCACAGGTAGTACCATTTCCCCTTGGCCGGGACACAGACCCCAATAGGATGAATTGCATGTTGGTTCTATACCAAGACAAGATTGCCAGGGAAAATAAGACTTGTAAGAGCCTGTCCCTGCTTTTCCCTGCATTACAGAGGTCAGATATGAGGGCATTCCCCTCTTTCTCCATAGGGATGGTGAACCACTCCTCCTGCCTCTCCAGGCAGGGGGAAAAGTTCAGAAAACCAATAGGAGACCTCAAAACCTGTGCCTGTGTCCAAAATGTCTCTGGTGAGTCCAATGGCAACTTCTCTAACTTGCACATCCCCTAAGCGGGTGTTTGGTGATATTATGGAGGGAAAAATGTGTGTGCCTTTTTGCCATCCAACTGAACTGGGTTTTTCAGTTGGTCCTATTGGCTATTCCATTTACCCTAACATTCCATCCCACATCTGAGAACACAGACTCCTCACTGATTTCAGAGAGCACTACATGTGTCCTTTAACTCGAATATGTACATTGAACCCATAGGGTCCCCCAGGGGAGTCCTTAATGAATTCAAGGCTAGAAACTAGATAGCCACAAGGTTTAAGTCTGCACTTTTTTGGTGGTCTGCTATTAATAAAAATGTAAATTAAATTAATTACACTTATTATAATCAGCAAAAGTTCATCAAATATACTAGGGATTTCCTTCAAGGGGTAGCTAGCCAATTGGACCCTACCAGCAGGAAGGTCTGGGAGAATAGAAAAACATTAAACATAATGTTAGCAGAGAAAAGGGGGGGTTTATGTCATGCTGGTAGGAAAATGTTGTTCATTTATCCCAAATAATACTGTGCCTAATGGGACTATAACCAAAGCTTTGCAAGACTTAACAATGCGAGCAAATAAATTAACTGAAAACTAAGGAACTGATGACCCTTTCACTGGAAGGTTGGAGGGATGGTTTGGAAAACGGAAAGGGGTGTCTGCTTCAATACTCATTTCTCTTATAATTGTTGCAGGAGTACTTAGTGCTGTAGTATGCTGTATAATTCCATGTGATAGAGGGCTTGTATAATGATGAACAGAAACTGAAACTAATGTAACAGACTTTGAAAAAGAAAATACAAGAATTTTAGAAAAATTTAAAAATCAAAAATGAATATAAGACCATAAAAGTAATAAAAGAAAAGGAGGAAATCTGTAAGACATAATATGGTCTATTTCCAAATAGAACATTACTGAGGCTGAAATGAAAAAGAAACAGGTGTGCTTTGCTAAACAAGACGAAAACATTAGCTGATCTGCTTGCTAGATAACTGTTGTAACCCCAAAAGCTTATGCATGAGAAAACAGTCTATTGCTCAAACACACAGGTTGTTAAGCAATCCATAGCTTTACAATTTAGCTTAGAAAAACAAGAAAAAATATTATGTCTGGAAACTTAGGCGATATCTGGGAAGATTGTAACCCCAAGTACTCAGTCAATGAGGAGTTGGGGAGGAACTTGTGGTTTAGGGAAATAAATACTTGCTGTAGCTGCTGTTGGGTGTGTCTGCTCCTCAGACACCTGTTCTTGTAAGTAGTAAAGTTTCACTACTGCTGAATTCCTGGCCCCTGAGTCTTTTATCTGACTCCAGACAAAGAATGGGGGTTCCTAATTCCCACACTTATTGAGAAATATTCATCAGTAATTGCAATTTCTGTGTTCCTTCTAATGTTTTCCTAATATGATTATGTAGAATTGGTATTTTTTTCTTGAGTATTTAGTAGAATTTACTAGGAAACCAATTGAGCCTAGAACTTTCCTTCTGAATGTATATGACAAAAATTAAATTTTGTTAATTGATCTAGAAGTATTTATGGCATAGATTTAGTCTTAATAAATCCTGATAGCTTGTTCCTTTCAAATAACTGATCAAATTAAACTCAATATATTGCCCTTTTTTTTATCCTTTCAAAAAATGAGCTTTTGATTTCATTGTTTTTTTTGTATTACATTTTTGTCTTCTATGTCCTGAATTTGTGCTTTTATTGTGGTGATCTGGATTCTTCTGCTGAAGTTAGGGTTTTTTTTTTGTTTTGTTTTGTTTTTTTGAGTTGGAATCTCACTCGGTCGCCCAGACTGGAG
>NW_007260136.1:65912-107354 GCF_000164805.1 Carlito syrichta | reverse complement strand
GCGGGCTCAGGCAATCCACTCACCTCAGCCTTCCAAAGGCGCAGGATTACAGGCTGAGCCACCGAGCCCGGCTGAAGTTAGGGTTTTGATGGTCTTGCTTGTCCATCTTTCTTAGATGATTTGTAAGGTTGTTAATTTGTGATCTTTCCATTTTCATCATGTGTGTTCATAGAGAAATGAATTCCCCTTTTAGTACTGCCTTCATGGCATCCCAGAGGTTTTGGTAAGATAGTTCTTTTCATTTTTTCCAGGTATTTTTTAATCTATGTTGAGATTTTTGTGTTGACCCAGGAGTTGTTTGTCATCATGTTGTTTTGTGTCCATGTTTTAGTGCATTTTGGTTGAACTTTGTTGGTATTGATATTTATTTTTATTCCACTGTGATCTGAGAGGGTGCATGGCAGAATTTCAATCTTATAGAATTTGCTTATGCTTGATTTATCGCTGAGGATGTAGTCAATCTTAGAGTAAGCTCCATGTGGTAATGAGTAGAATGTATGTTCTGTGGTTGTAGGGTAGAGTGTTCTGTACATACAAATTAAGTACATTTGGTGAAGTGTCATGTTGAGGTTTTGGATATCCTTGTTGACTTTTTGTCTTGATGATATTTAGGGTTTTTAGTGGGGTGTTTAAGTCCCCTGCTATGTGAATGTTAGAGTCAATATCTTTTTTAAGTTTACCTAGAAGCTGCTTTATGAAAACAGATGCTCCTATGTTGGGTACATATATGTTTAAGATAGATATTTCTTGTTGATGCATTCAGCCTATTTTCATTATGTAGTGATCGTCCATAGCTTTTATAATTTTTGATAGTTAAAAGTGTATTTTCTCTGATATGAAGATAGTGACTCTTGCTTTCTTTTGTGTTCTGTTCACCTAAAATTTTATTTCCCATCTTCTTACTTTGAGTCTGTGAGTGTTCTTTCTGGTGAGATGAGTCTTTTTGAAAAGATAAATAAGATTGATGGCCCCCTAGCTAGACTAACCAAGAGAAAGAGAGAAAAAGCCCAAGTACACATAGTCAGAAATGCAAAAGATAAAGTCATAACTGACCCTGAAGATATAAAAAAGATTATCAGAGATTACTATGTACACCTGTATGGAAACAAAGTTGAAAACCTAAATGAAATGGAGGATGTTCAGACATCACAAAATCTCTCCAGGTTGAAAAAAGAAGACATCAAGACCCTAAATAGGACAATAACAACCAAAGAAATTGACTTTGTCATAAGAAAACTAACACACACACACACACACAAACCTGGACCAGATGACTTTCCAACATACAAGGAGGAACTGATATCAATCCTATTGAAAGTATCCAGGCAATTGAGTAAGACAGAACTCTCCATAAATCATTTTATGAAGCTAACATTACATTGATACCCAAACCAGTTAAAGGTCCAACAAGGAAAAAGAACTACAGGTCAATATCCTTGATGAACAAAGTTGATAAAATTATCAACAAGAATCTGGCAAACCAGATCCAACAACACATCTCAAAAATTATCCACCATGACCAAGTAGGCTTCATGCCTGGAATGCAGGGCTGGTTCAATATCTGCCTGGATATATGTAATTGTATCAATAACATAAATGTAATTAAATATATCAGTAGATGTAAAGAAAAGAACCACATGAATATATCATGAGACACCAAAAAACTTTGATGAAATTCAGTACTCTTCTTGATAAAAATTCTCAAACATCTAGGCATAGATGGAACATACCTCAAAATAAGAGTCATCTACAAAAAACCCACAGTCAGTATACTATTGAACAAACAGAAATTGGAACACAAGGATGCCCACTCTCACCCCTCCTGTTCAACATGGTATTGGAAGTTCTAGCTAGGATGCCCACTCTCACCCCTCCTGTTCAACATGGTATTGGAAGTTCTAGCTAGAGCAAATAGACAAAAGAAGGAAATCAGGGGTATCCACACAGGAAAGGAGGAAGTTAAGTTATCCCTCTTTTAAGATGACATGATTCTATACCTCAAAGACCCAAATGAATCTGTCAAAAATCTCCTTGCACTGATAAGAGACTTTGGCAAAGTCTCAGAGTATAAAATAAATGTGCAAAAGTCTCCTTCCTATACACCAACAATAAAACAGAAACCCAAATAAAAAACACAATCCCATTCATAAAAGCCACAAACAAAATGAAATACCTTGGCACCTTCTTAACCAGAGAAGTGTAAAACCTTTGCAACAAAAACTATAAAACACTGCTCAGATAAATAAAAAATGACACAAATAATGGAAAAATATTCCATGCTTATGGATTGGAAAAATCAGCATTGTTAAGATGTATGTCCTACCCAAGGCAATCTACAGATTTAACACAATATCTGTTAAATTACCAACAAAATTCTTGTCAGACCTGGAAACAGCAATACAGAAATTCACATGGAAACATAAATGACCACAAAAAGTCAAAACAATCCTCAGTAAAAAACAACAACAAAAAAGTGGGAGACATCACACTCCCAGACTTTAAGCTTTATTATAAAGCTACAATAATAAAAACAGCCTGGTATTGATACAAGAACAGTCTTACAGACCAATGAAACAAGACAGAGATTCCAGCAGCTAAACCTCAACTTCTCAACCAATTCATCTTCGACAAAGCCTCCACCATCAACCACTGGGAAGAGGAGAACCTATTTAGTAATGGTGCTGGGAGAACTGGCCTACTACATGCAGAAGAGTAACACCAGCTCCCTACCTGTCACCACACACAAAGTTCAACTCTAAATGGATCAAAGACCTCAAACTGTAATACCTCAAACTATAGGAACCTTAGAAAATACAGGAGAAATACTTCTGGAAATTGGAACTGGCAACCAATTTCTGATCAAAACCCTAAGTGTCCATGCCATAAGAGATAAGATAGATAAGTGGGACCTCAACAAACTGGCAAGCTTCTTCAAAACCAAAGAAACCACTGAAAGAGCAGGGAAACAACCCACAAACTGAGAACAATTATTTGCCAATTGTATATCTGACAGAGGCCTAACACCTAGGATCTACAAGGAACTCAAATGTGTTTTAAAGAAAAAAGCAAACAACTCCATTTCAAAGTGAACAAAAGATATGAAGAGACATTTCTCAAAAAAAGACATACAAGCAGCCAATAGATACTTGAAAAAGGCTCAGTCTTACTAATCATCATAGAAATGCAAATTAAAACCACACTGAAATACCATCTAACTCCAATCAGAATGACCATCATCAATAACAAAAAACAGCAGATGCTGGAAAGGATGCAGGGAAAAGGGAACACTTCTACACTGTTTGTGGGAGTATAAACTAGTAAAGATTCTGTGGAAAATAGTGTGATGATTTCTAAAAGATCTAAAAATTGATCTTCCATACACACCTACATCGCCCCTTCTGGAAATATACCGAAAGGTACTGAAATCACTCTATGAAAAAAGATATCTGTACATGCATGTTTATTGCAGCATTATTCACAATAGCAAAAACATAGGACCAATCGTGCTACCTATAAAAAAAGGACTGCATTAAAAAATGTGGTACATACACACAATGGAATATTAAGAAGGACAAAATTATGAACTTCGCAGCAACTTGGATTTACTTAGAGGCTGTAATACTGAATGATCTATCACAGAAACAAAGAACTGAGTATCACATATTCTCACTCATAAACAGACCTTGGACAACTGTTGTAAGGGTTTGGCAGTAGTAGGAAACTGGCAGGGGAGGGAGGGTTTGGGTTGGAAGTTGTATAAGACTACCAGGGGAGTGAGGGCACACCTAATCAACAAACGTACCTGCATAATGAACATTTGTATACCTAACCCTGAATTGTACCCCACATATTTAAAATTAAAATAAAAAACCCCAAACCAAAAAATAAACAAACAAACAAAAATGTCATTTTTGTACTATATAACTGTGGTATTCTCTTATTTTTCTTTTCATGTCTGTGTGTTCAGCTCATTAATGATATTCTTCTCTCTTTCATTTATGATAGTGACAGGTTCTAGTTGATCTAGTTTGTTTTAGTCAATCTGGCTAGAGGTTTACCAATAGTATTAATTTTTTTTTATGAATCAGTTTTTAAGTTTGTTGATTTTTTCTATTGTTTTCCCATTTTATTTTTTAGGATTTCTATACTAGAGTGTGGGCTACTTTTCCATAAGATTTTTTCTGTTTGTTTTCTCGAATTGAGTTTGAATCTTCCTGTTAACACTTTCTCCAGAAAGCATCTGATTTCTCAAAACTCTCCTAATTGTTTTCCATTACAATTTCTACTCAAAACTTTGCTAACATAATGGTGATGATGGAGATACTATTCTCTAGAGTTCTTATTATGTCTCAATCTTAGGCAGATTCTGTGAATCTGGCCTTGAAATTGTGACCTTCCCAAATATCCCTGTCAATTCTGTAGCAGTAGGTATGTGTTCATGGTTTATCCCCAGATTCTCCTGCCTATAGCCTTCTTCCAACTTCAAAGGATTTTCATATATCTCTAAGTTATTAGTGTTTGGTCCTCCTTCCCTGAAGATTAAGGCTTTTGTTTCTTAGGGGAAATAAGAAAGTCGCATCTAGGGAGAATATTGGCCTTGGTTATTACTATCTTTCTCAATAAAAAACATGGAAATTTTATTTAACTTACCCCAATCTTCTACATGAGTGCCTTCTTGAGTACATACAGGAAAAGCCTGCAAACAGGAGAAAGCACCCTGTGACTGTGGTCCTCATAAGCTTCATCCTTTCTTGGCAGCTAACATTCTTGTATTTAAATTTCTTTTTAAATTTTCCTGAGTCTTCTTACTGACTTGTCTGTTGTCTAGCAGTGGCTACCCTAGTACTTGTTTCTCATTGGACTCATTTTTCTGTGTATTTTGGGTAAGATTATTTCCCTGTGACTCAGTTTGCTAGCAAATTCTGGAGCGTCATTAAGATGCAATCTTTCCAGCTTGTTGTTATTGTAAGAATGGAAGGTGGTACACTTTCAGTTTCTCTTTATCTTGAGCTGAAAAAGAAAGTCCAACAATTATTTTTAAAAATTTAATTGTGTATGTTTACAAAATAGTTTATCTAGACTACACCTTTGAAACAATTTCAATAATGTTATCTGTCAATAATATAGAAAGCAACACTTTAAGCATTTATTATATTACTAAATTCTAGAATCATAGATTCTTAAACAATAGGTATGAAATATTCTTAGAAAATGTTTGTTCTAATATTTTTCAAAATCTATCGTGGCTTGCAGACCCTACAGAGAATTCAGTTGAACCAATGTTTTCTTAATGTAACCAATTTTACAAATGATAATGTACGTGTGATAAGCTAACATAAACAATCATAATATTCTTTCTAGACAATACCTAAATTATTAGAAATGCCCTTGAAATAGAAGATGCTGAAGATGCAACAACATCAGAACAGCTCCCAGGGGGAAAAAAAGTTTCCATAGTTTTAACAGGTTTGATTGAATATCTTGTGGAGCTCCTAAGATCTCTTTCCTATGTCAGAATCAGCCTTTTTTAAACTAAGACTGATTATTATATGCAGCCATTAGTCAGGGCTTTGCAAGAGTATAACTCCTCAGTACCCTCAAACTATGTCTCTTAACAAAAGAATCCAAGGAGAAGAACGATTCATATCAGTGGTGAACACATTCGTAGATATTAGACAACTTGAGGTGGTAAAGAAAATGTTGCACTTAAACTCAACAGATAAATGATTCCATAAAGAGAAACTATACAACACAAAGAATAACAATCTTAACTTATTTGAGATTCTAACTCATATCTTCCAAATTATAGTCTAGTGAATTTTATATTAAATCAGACTGCCTAAAATATTTTTTCATCAGGTTTTTTTCATCTTTGGAAGATTTGAAAGCTAATATAAATGTTCAATGGAGCATCTGGCAACATTTTAAACTGAATTTGTTTTCTATATCAAATTTCTTTGAGTAAAGTTGAGTCCATTTTTTTGCCATTATCCACTGATGGACAGTTATTATTCACAGCTGATTTCATTTCTGATAATGCAACCTACTTAGTTTTCCATCTTTCTGTAAGCCCTAAGATTATATTTCTTCAAATATCCCCAAGTACTTATTAACATTTTCATGAGCACTAAGTCTGTATGTAAGTGTATATAGTAGCACCATTTCCAAACAATCATAAATAGAGATCAGAATTGCAGAGATCTAAAAAGAGATAGATAGATAACATTAAACAACACTCCAAATGTTCTGTTTCTCAGGTTATTATATTAAGTAAGTCAGTGGTTTTCAATATATTTGGTGAATGAGAATCACTTAGAAACTTACTAAAGATGCAGATCACCAGGTACAACTACTTAGTCAGGATCCCTGGATATTAGCCCAGGAATTTGTAAAGATGCCACATAGAGAGTTTTAAAATTTTAAATATGTTTTTCTAGTTAAAATAGATTATTTTCTGCTTAATAGTTTTGCTCTTGAAACTGTAATATATTTTTTCCTTTGCTTACTTCTCTTTTGGAAAATTATGCTTTTGATTGTGTATTTATTTGTTTGTTTTGTACTTATATTAGTTACTATCTTGGGAGAGTTACTACATTATTTGTACTTTCTCAAACTGTAAAATATTTTGTGATTACTATAAGTATAACACATTTTAAAAAATAATAAGTCACTAAACTAAGGCTTTCAAATGTGGAAATAAATAGCAGACAACTGTGGGAATAATTATTCATTAGGAACTAAAGTTGAAGAATTTACAGGTTTGCTTCATGAAACTCTAAAATTAAAATGTGTGTGTATATATATATATGTGTGTATATATATATATATATATATATATACACACATTTTATATATATATATGTGCCAAAGTTAATGGTTATAAGACTTTTGATATTTTATTTTAGAAAAGTAAATTACTTCAACCATTGTGAATTCTTGGTGATGTGTCTAAATTTTCTTCCTTGGAAGACAAAGTAAGTAAATAAAGAAACCACTAGGATAAGAGTCTCCAAGCAAAGTATAATAGGTGAAACAACAAACCAGGAAGTTAAAGCAATTGAATAATACAGCATTTGGTTACAGGATGGAAATAACAAACATATCTTTACCAATTATTCAAATTCATTATTTTTCCTTTTAAGGAGATAAAAAAGTATTAATAAATACAATACTTTTAGTTGGTGGTTTAACAGACAAAGAAATGGGTAATCTTGCACTGAGTTAAGAAGATCAGGTAAAGCTTATGTGGATAAATGTGAAAACAGAGAAACTGCTTCATAGTTACAACAGTGGAGACATTAAAATTACATACCAAACTGTACTTAAGTCAAAAGAGAGCAATAAGAGAAAGTTTTTATTAAAGTTATTTTTATGATGGAATGCTCATTAAAGTTTGTCAGACAGACAAATACAGTGTTTTTGCATTCCTCTCACTAGTTTTGCAAACTTTATCGCCTTTTATAAAATTAGAAAATGGCTTCATGTCATTATATAGTTGCTGTGGTTTAAACATTTGTGTCCCTCCAAATCCTATGTTGAAACTAGACCTCATTATGGTGATATTAAGAGGTGAGGTACTTAAGAGGTAATTAGATCATGATGTCTTTGCCCTCCCAGATGGAATTAATACCCTTATAAAAGAGGCTTGAGGGAGGCTGTTTTCCTCTTTCTACTATGGGAGAAAGCATACAAGCTACTATCTATGAGGAATAGGTCCTCAGGAGACACCAGATTTGCTGGTGTCTTGATTTTGGACTTGGCAGCATCTGGGACTGTGAGTAATACATTTCTATTGCTTATAAATTAGTCAGTCTATGGGATTTTTGCTAAAACAGTTTAGATATACTGTCTCTGCAGCTGAGACAATAGCAAAATAAACTTTGATGGTAAACAGACACATATTTGATTCCAAATGCTTGACTTTTCAGCCTCGTGGTTTACACGGGTCATTTAAAATCTCTAAGCATTTAGTTCCATATCATCAAATGGAAAATATAATCCTAAACCTTCTGAATCATTTTGAAAATTAAATGAGATACTGAATATAAAGTGCAAAGAAAAAAATCTGTTCAAATGTTAGTTTATTTTGCATCATTTGCATTGTTTTACATTCCCAAATGCCAATATATCACAGGCTAATGATCAGTGTAAAACATCTGAGTACATATTAGTTTATTTTCTCTACATTATTCTTAGAATAATACTTCTAAATTCATATACCATTACTTCTATACATACAGTTATACAATTATTTTCATTCATTTCCTAAAAAATAAAATTCAAATGACAGCATATTGTGGAAGATCCTCTTCATTTACTCATTTCTTGTGTCACAATTCTCAATTCCAACTGCTTTAAAACTCAAGGAGAATAGTGACTGAAAGAATAAATTCTGGCATTGTATGGACTTGGTTAATTGAAGCTTCATTGCTGACCAGTTTTCTGATTTGGAAAAAAATGGTAATCTCTTTCTAGTCACAGTTTTGACTTCTACAAAATAAAAGCAAGAATAATTGTGCCTATTTATTTGGTCTGTGAGATACAATGAAATAATTGAAATAATTCAATATTTTTAAAACATTGGTTTTTTCTTACAACAAAGTAACTTCATTAAGTTGATTGCATTTATATTTTTTGTTTTATGCTTGTACCTGTGCATATTTTTGTTGTTTTCTCTTTGTTTCTTTTACTTGGAGTACTTCCCCACTCCTTTCTACCAGAGGAGATACTGTTTATCATTTATTATTTGAACAAGGTCATTGCCTTTGTTATTTTTCTAAGTCAATACCTCCTTCTATCCAGGAAGAATCAGATAACCTTTTCTCACTGTTTCAATGGCATTTCAATCATTATCTCTAATTAGTTGTAAGATAATGACTGACCCTTGCTTAGATGCTTCTTTCTCACAGTACCATCTGCACATCAAAATACAGAGACTCATCAGGTTTCAATCTCATTGGGCTAACACATTACCTGTATAGCAACCTACATATAGTAGATTGTGCATCAGGTTAGCACAGTACCCCTATAACAATGTACACATAGCAGAATGCTAAATAAAAGTTTTTGTTTCAGTCTTTTTTTTTTTTGCTTAAAAATATAATTATTGTAGCCATTGCAGCAAGTGTCATGTGGTTACTCATTGTGGTTTTGATCTGCACATTTATAGTGACTAATAACATAAAATTTACCATTGTTAAGTATATTAAAGAATACGATTGATTGGAATTTTATACATCCACAATGTTGTGCAACCATATCATTATCTGGTTTTGAAACTTTTTTTGCCATTTCAAATGGAACTCCTTACACATTAAATATTCTCTTCTAATTCCTCCCCTCTCCCTGTCTTGGCAACCACTAATCTACTTTCTATCTTCACAAACTTGATAATTCTAGGTACTTCGTTATAAGTTAAATTATGCAATATTGGTCCATTTTACTTAACTAAATAGTTCCAAGGTTCATTTATGTTGTAACATGTATCAATTCTTCATTCATGTTTATTGCTAGATACTATTTTATTGAATGGTTATACCATATTTTGTTTGCCTCTTCATCTGAGAATAAAAATTTAGGCTACTGTGAATATAGCTGCTCTGAACACCTATGCACGATTTTTTGTTTAAACATAGGTTTTCAATTAGGTGGGTAAATACTAGGGATTGAAATTTGTTGGCCATATGATTACTCTATGCTTACCTTATTGACAAACTACCAAACGGTTTTACACAATGACTGCACCATGTTATGTGCCAACAAACAATGTATAAGGCTTCTAATTTACCTTCATCCCTGCTGCTTATTCCCATTTATGTTGCTACACAGAATACTTGATACTGAGTAACACATAAAATATAGATAATTATTTAGTTTGTGGTTCTGGAGACTGGAAAGTCCAGGATCAGGTGGCTTCATCTACTGAAACCCTTACTCTGCTTCACAGTATCATGGCAAAAACAAACAAACAAACAAAAAAACATAGGGAGAAGCAGCCATGTGCAAACAGGGTAAAACACAAAGAGTAGGCTTGCTTAATAATAACCTACTGTTGAGGTTACTAATCCAATTCCAAGAGAGTGAGAACACACTCACTTGTGGAAGAACCCAGTTACTGGAACAGCACTAATTTTTTTAAGCTGTCAAATCACATCTTAAATGTTCCACCTTCCAGCACTGCCACACTGGGGACAAAGTTTCCAATGCATGAATTATGGGGGACATACTCAAACCATAACACTGCTAATGCTTATCATTATTTTTAAAATTATGGCCATTCTAGTAGGTGTCTGGTGGTTACCCACTGTGGTTGTGGTTTACACTTTCCTAGTGACTAATGACATTGAGTATCATTTCAAATGCTTGTTGTATATCTTCCTTCTACAATCTCTATTCATGTTTTTTCCCCAATTTTATTTTATTTTATTTTTGGTATTTTTGTTGTTGAATTTTAAGCTTTATTTTTGAATTCTGGTTACAGAACCTTATCAGAAACAAGATTTGAAAATATTTTCTTTTTTGTATTTATTATTTTAAAGATATGGGGTACAATTCAGGGTTAGTTGTACACATATTCATTAGGCAGGTACCCTTGCTGAAGAAGAGTGCCCTCTTCTCCCCTGGTAGTTTCCCACTACTGCCAATCCCTTTCTTATAGTACTATGATAATTGTTCAGAGTGAGAACTTGTGATACCCAGTTCTTTGATTTTGTTGATTCTGTAGGATGTCTTTTCACTTTCTTTTTTTTTGTTGTTTGAGTTGGAGTCTCACTCTGTCACCCAGACTGGAGTGCAGTGGCCGCTCCCGGCCACCGCAGCCTCAACCAGCTGGGGTCCCGCGATCCTTCCACTTCAGCCTTCCAAGTAGCTGGAACTACAGGCACGCACTATTAAGCCCAGCTCACTTTTGATTTATTGTAGAGATGCGGTCTCACCAAGTTGCCCGTGTGGGTCTCGAACCCGCGGGCTCAGGCAATCCACTCACCTCAGCCTCCCAAAGGCGCAGGATTACAGGCTAAGCCACAGAGCCCGTCTTTTTCACTTTCTTGATAGTGTAAGTTAACAGATAGTTTTTAAAAATTTGATGTTGTACAACTTACTGACATTTTATTTCGTTATTATTATTCTTGGTGTCATATTTAAGAAACTACTGCCATATAACAAGGTTGTGAGGATTTGCCCTTATATTTCTTCTAGGAGTGTTATACTTCTGGCTCATATATTTAGGTTGCTGATGTCATTTGAGTTATGTTTTACACAAGATTTAATATATTAATTTGTTCTTTCCTCATTGGATGGTCTTGGCACTTTTGCTGAAAAATCAATTGATCAAAGATGCATGAGCTTATTTCTGGACTTTCAATTCTGTTTCATTGGTACATATGTCTACCTTTATGGCAGTACCCTACTGTTTTGATTATTGTGTATTTGTAGAAAATTTTTTTAAAAATGAAGTGTGAATTCTCCAATTTTATTATTCTTTCTAATATGTTTTCTCTATTCAGGGATTCTTGCAATTTCATATAAATTTTAAAATCAATTTTTCCATTTCTTCAAATAAGACAATTGGAATTATGATATGGACTGTATTAAATATGCAGATCACCTTGAGAGGTATTGCCAATATTAAGTCTTCCAATCCACGAATGTGGGATACCTTTCCATTTGACTTAGGTCTTTTTAAATTTCACTTTAGTAATATTTGTAGTTCTTATTGTACAAGTTTTTCACCTCCTTGACTGAAGTAATTCAACTCCTATTTAAATATAACCAGTTTGGGAAAACTTGTCAAACCCTAATATAATATAATATAATATAATATAATATAATATAATATAATATAATATAATATAATTCTGTTAGAGTGCTTAAACATATTATATCAAATTCATTCTAGTAATTATTACATTTTCATTAACAGTTATAATTTCTGAGACAACATACATTGTCACTAAAGTTCAACTTCTAAAGTCTAGTAAATTTCAACTGAGTAACAAAAATTTTACTCCAAAGAAAACATAACATAAAAGGGAAATGCATGAAATAAAGTATTGTGAATTTTGATGATTGATAATGGACACACATCAAATAAAATAGAGATTTATATGAATGCATAATCTTTTTCTATTTTTTAGAAATTAAAGTTATGGAATAATCTTTTTTCTCTTTAAGTTAAAACTATTCTATTTGTTAGTAGTGGTATGTTACTTTTTCATGTCTAGTAAGAAATCATGCAAATTCGAGTCTGAAAATCTAAAAAAAAAAAACCACAGAAAATATCAGCATACCCTTCTACTGATAAACATAGGTAAGTGAGATGAGATAGAATTAGGCAAACTTTTAAGTTCAATACCTCAGTCCCCTGAGTTCTATTTGTAGTGCTGAAATAAATAAATAAATACACACATACATACATACATACATGCATATCATTTTTAAAGAATCACTTATTTTTATTTTTTTCTGGTTATGCAAACAAATGGCCTGACCATAAAAATATAGGCAAATGAAATTATTAAATGTTTACTCAATATAATCTGATTGAGTAAAAACATATTTTGATTAATTAAATTTGTATTTTTCAAAAAAAGCATTTTAATATATAAGATCTATAAATATGCATAGTTCTTAATTCTTAAAATTGTCATGTTAGATTTTTGGTTAGATTGAAAAACAGCCCAAAGTTTGTTAGAGCATTTAAGTCACATCAGTAGCGCCTTAAGAAAAAAATAGCTATTACTTCAGAGTATGAAATTGAATTCAATTTTACCTAATCTCCAAGACTAATCATTTTCAATATATTATTCAAAGACTATATTACACCTATATCTGCCCCTTATCATTCTTTAAACATTTAAGACAAGGAAGAACAATGCTGATGATAGTGGAATTATGAAGGCTTTATACTTTTCTAAAGCTTTGATTATTAATTAGCATTGAAATGAATGCACAGTCTCTTCTGGGCAGATCAGTGCACTTTTAATTAGAATAATATTCATCAAGAGATAAAGTAATCTTTAAAATGATATCTTAAGTATCAACTTTGGGTCTAGGATATTTTACAAAATTTTGACAATCTGATGTTGGTCAGATTTACAGTGATTGTGGCACTTGACAATGTTTTATTATCTGGATGAATTTATGGGAAAATTCTTTATTGGTCTTTATTATTCTGTACTTTATTCTGAACTTACAGAAAAATCAACTACTTTCTTATTGTATTTTATGCTAAAATTGAATTCTATTCTAATTATTTGGTATGAGTGTGTTAAATTTGTGAGCAGATTACTTGGATGAAGTGTTACATCTAAATAGTAATGTTAATAAAACTATGTTTCATATTAATAGCAAGTTTATTACTGTACTCTATATGCATCAACCTGTTTTAGCCTCACAGTGAACTTAAAATAGGTAATGTCTACAGATTAAAATTGTAAAGCTTAGCTTCTTCCACTCCGCAATGTTCTTTTTTCCAAAGAGCCATCTTAATAGAAATTTAGTTATTGTATTTCTTAGCAATAGAGCTTTTTCATGGTTTCTATATTTTCCTTGAATTATAGAATTATGATAAGTTCAATATAAGCTATGAACACTTGTGATTTTTTTTTTTTTTTGAGTTGGAGTCTCTGTCGCCCAGACTGTAATGCAGTGGCCGCTCCCAGCCACCACAGCCTCAACCTACTGGGCTCCGGCGATCCTTCCGCCTCAGCCTTCCAAGTAGCCGGAATTACAGGTGCGTGCTACCACGCCCAGCTAATTTTTTGATTTACTGTAGAGATGAGGTCTAGCTGCCCAGGCGGGTCTCGAACCCGCGGGCTCAGGCAATCCACTCACCTCAGCCTCCCAAAGGCGCGGGATTACAGGCTGAGCCACCGAGCCCGGCTATTTTTTTTTTTTTTTACTTTTAACTTTTATACTTCCCAAGTTAGACCCGAAATTTTCTAAGGCAGCGTTGTGTTCGTTCATATTTATATTTCCAGGATCAGGCTGTGTTAACCACAATGTAGGTACTCAGTAGATATTTCTCAAATGAATCAATCTGAAGCTGACCAATAAATCTTATATTTCACAACAAAGAAGACACAGCAGTCTACAGTAGATGTTCTTACAGCGCACTATTTACTTCTGTCAAAGCTTAAATCACATTACATAATTATCTGTTTTCTTGACAGCTCCCCTACCTCGTCCAAACAAATATTAGGTTTTAGAGGGAAAGGGTTCTACCACATACGAGCATATTTGTGAATCTCTATTCCTAGTAAAGTGTCTGACATAGTTAGTAGGGTCTCAGTAAATATTTGTGAAATGAGTTTATGGCTGGAAAAGTCTTTGTCTCTTCACCATTTACCTCCAGATGAGGAGAAGATTTATAAAGTAAATGGGGAAGAGACAAGAAATGCTAATGTAATCGCACATAGAATTTTTAAAATTAATAGCACTATATATTTCTTAAAAATTTGCTTGTGTTTTACATTTGAGACTGAACAAAAGTTGAAAGCTACCCTACGAGAGACAGAGAACATCCATAATTACTGCCTCTTCCAGGATAAAGCCAGGAAGAATGTATTCATTATCTAACCTGCCTGAATGAGAATGGAACTGTGCCTTGCCAGAAGAAAACAAAGGGACAGAAAAATCAAGGGAAAACATTTGGAATGGACAAAGGGAGCAAGATCAGAGAGAGAAAGGGCTTGCAGATCCCTAGTGAAGGCAGAATGGTCTACGCTGAAAGATACAAAAGGGAGGAAGTTACAAAATGAAACTTCTGCTTCACCCTCTGCCCTCTGTGTTGTGACGACTAAAAACAACAATGCTTTTCTTTTTAACATCCTCTTGCTCCAGGGTGCAACTGACAGTCTGCACATGAATAGCTAAGTTTTTATACTTTTCCCTTGGAGTTTTGAATATCCTCTGAGTGTATTCAGGATATGAGAGATGTCACCTAGTCAGAGCAGGGTTGGAAAGTCAGACTCTAGCAGAAAAGCCACAGGGTCCCAATGTCACCTCAGAAATATCAAAGGAGGCCTCACCGGCTGGCCAGTCTGGCAGATGCATTGTCTTCAGCCAGCCCCCCGAGGCCTGCATGAGTAATAATTAGAAAATTAATTAAAGACCTGGTGATTAGAACAAGTGAAAAGCTCAACCTTTACTTGTTCAGACTTTTCTAGGACTAGAGATTCACATATATGTTCGTATGTGGTAGAACCCTTTCCCTCAAAAGCCTAACATTTGTTTGGACAAGGTAGGGGAGATAAGTGTAATGTATTGTGATCTAAGCTATGATAGAAGTAAACAGTGCGCTGTAAGAACATCTACTGTAGACTGCTGTATCTTCTTTGTTGTGGAATACAAGAAGATTTATTGTTCAACTTGTCCATTTCAGTGTAGAAGTCATACACTAAGGAGTTCTCAGGTTTATTCTTTGGGTGAACCTCTCTTGACTTTCCTCTGTCTCATCCAGAGGGCACAAAGTACATTTTCCTTTGCTTAGCTTTGTATTATACAGTTCAGAACTTCAGCCCATGTTCATGGGTAGACCATGTTAATTTTCAGGGCCCTGGTGATATGTCCCAAGGGTAGCTAGAAGCACTTCCCATGGACTGCAGAGACATCAGGGCACTCTCTACCCAACTGCACTTTTTGTACTGTTGTTGCTCTTCATAAAGGTGAAGAAAATGCTGGGTGCTCCCATCTCCAACTCATTCCATTATTGTCCTCCCACCTCCATTGTTTTGGAAAATCACCAAATAAGTCTAATCATCTGTGTTTGCCTATATGCTTGCTTACTCATGCAGGTATGAGCACATCTTTACATATGTGTAGTAGAAAAATTACTTGCTTTGGAGAGTGACATCAGGAATTCCAATCCATCTTTTGGTTTAGTTACATAATTTTTAGAGCCATTTTAGAAGAGCAATAGCTCTGAAGTTTGGGTTTTTTCATCTTGAGAAAATGATAACTCTGATTCCCAAAGGTCGTATGTAAAATGTTCAAGTGATGTTGGGAAAAATGATGAAAAATAAATAACTGAACAAATTAAGAATAAGTAAAGTGTAAATAAAACTGCATATACTCAGCACATTGGGAGACCAATAAAGGTGCATTCTCCTGCTAATCATTACAAATTTTTATAAGTAATTTCTGAGTCAGAAATTTCTAACCCTGCACTCCATTGTCATGGCACCTGTAGCAAGGAGGAGCATGTAGTCTGGTTAATTTGCATACACACTCTTCTTAAACCAGCTCTTAAATAAGCCTCTAGTAAAGACAGCTAATTATGCATGCACTTTAACGTTGTGTTACAAAGATTACAGTCAATCCTTTCCTCAAGGATGAATATTTATTTGTCCTACATTATTTGCTTGTTTGTGTATTGGTATTTCCCTGAAAAAGAAAACAGAGCTTGTTAGTTTTTATTTTACTTCTAATTATGAAAAATTTTAAACATATATGAAAACAGAAGGGATTGTATAATGTACCCACATTATCTAGTCTAAACAACGATCAGTGTATAGCCAAATATTTATCTTTATCTCCCTATATCCTAACTCTTGATGTATATTTTATTATATGTACAGCTATATCAAAGTACAATTCACATATTTTTAACTTGACCCATTGGAGATGTACAATTGAATACTTTCTGTCTGTTCACTTATTTATCTCTGTTTTTAGTAAATTGACTTGTGCTACCATCTCTACAATCTAGTTTTAAAAATATTTCATCACCCCTGAATGTTCACCCTACTCATTCTCAGTCAAATCCCATACCCAAACTCAGGTAACATATAATTAGTTTCAAGGCTCTAGGAATTTGTGTCTTATGAGTATTTCATATAAATGGAATTATACAACAGGGAGGGTTTTGTTTCTGACTTCTTTCCTTTGGCATACTGTTTCTGAGGCACATCCTTGTAGCTTACATAAGTAGTTAATTCATTTTTATTTCTGAATAATCTTCTATTTAATAGCTATACCACATCTTATTTGTTTTTTCACCAATTGATGGACATTTGGAATATTTCTAGATATGGGCTATTATGAGGATGCTACTTTGAACATGCATATGCCTGGATATGTATAAACATATGGTTTCATTTCCCTTGACTAGATAATTAGAAGTAGAATTTATTGGTCATTGGTAAATTTATGCTTTTTAATGAAACTGAATCTTGTATCTGCAGGCTCCACAAATTGAAATAATCTTGGATCAAAAATGTTTTTAAAAATAAAACAAAATGACAATACAACAAAATTAATACAAAGTTTAAAGTATACTTTAGCAACAATTTGCATAGCATTTGCATTTTATTAGATAATGTAATCTGAAGATGATTTGAAGTATACTTTAGGATATTTGTAGCCAGTATCAAAATAGTAGACAATTTTGTATCAAGGACTTGTGCAGCAGCAAATACTGGGATCCAGTCCCTCCTGGTTATGGAAAGACAACTGTGTTTCTAAAGTGGGTGCTCCATTTTGCATTCCCACAAGCAATATATGACCTTTCTAAATTCTTCCCATCCCTGCCAATGTTTTTTTCTTTTCATTTCCTCATCTCTCCTCTCCTCTAGTGTCTTGACATCTCTTTCCTTTCCTACCCTCCCCCCTCTTTCTTTACCTTTCTCCTTTTCTTCCTCTTTTTTTATCTTTGTCCTCCTTCCCACCTACCTTCTTTCCTTCCTTCCTTCCTTCTTCCCTTCATCTCTGCTTTTCTTCCTTTCTTTCTTTTTTCTCATCCTTTCTGTTTCTGCTGCCTCTTTCTCTACCCTCCCTCCCTCCTTCCCTTTTTTCAGGCATTCTGACATTTTGTAAAAGACTAATAATGTTAAACACTAATGAGGTACTTACTAGCTATCCATATAGCTTGCTTTCTAAAATGCCTATGCAAATATTTTTCCTATATTCAAATTGGATTATTTGTCTTCTTTATATCTAGTTGAGAAATCTTCTTTATATATCCTGGATACAAGTTACTTTGTTTCCATCAGGTATATAACTTAAAAATACTTTCTACCATCAGCTATATGATTATAAAATGTTTTTTGTGGCTTGACTTTATTTTCTTAATGGTGTTTTTTAAAGTAAAAATTTTTAATTTTGATAAAGTTTAATATATCTTTTTTTTTCTTTTAAGGATTATATTGTTGGTATAACAACTGATAACTCTCTGTGTAACTCAAAGTAATGAAACATTTTTCCTTCATATTCTCACAGAAATTTTGCAATTTAAGCTCTTATATTTAAGTTTAGGATATATTCTGAAGTAATCTTATGTGCATGGTATCAGGTAAAGCTCTAAATTTTTTCTGTGCTGATAGATATCTAAGGGTCTCAGCATCACTTATTGAAAAAATTATACTTTGTCAACTAAAATGTATTGAGCCTTTGCTGAAATTGATCAATCATAAATTTAAGTTTATTTCTGAATTCTCAGTTACGTTTTGTTGATCCATGTGTTTATCCTTATGCAAGTACCACAGTGTCTTGATTATATGTTTTATAGTAAATTTTGAAACTGTTTATTGTAATTCCTCCAACTTCCTTTTCAAAATTGTTGTGCCTACCCTGTATTTTTGGCATTCATTGAGAATTTTAACATAAGCTATAAAATAGCCTGCTGGAATTTGATAGAAATTGAGTACAATCTACAGATAAACTTAGGGAAAACTGCTCTTTTAACAGTATTAAAAATTCTAATTCTTAGAATTAGAATTCTAATTCTTAGAAACTTATTCAGAGTTTCTTTAATTTTTTTCAGCAAAGTTTTATTATTTTTAGTGAATAAGAGTCACAATTTTAAAATTAAATTTATGTCTAAGCATGTTATTTTGATATTACTGAGAATAAAATACTTTTAAAATATATTTGAATTGCATATAGAATTATATGTAGAAGTTTAATTTTTATAAAATAGCATATCACATGACTATGCTGTACGCATTATTTCTGGCAATTTTTAAAATGGATTACTTAAGATTTTTCATCTACAGGATCATGTCATCTGTAAATAAAAATGGTTATACTTGTTTTTCTGTAAATTGAATATCTTTAACTCTTTCATTTTTCTTCCCTTCCCTTTACTCTTTTTCCCCCTTCCTTCCTTCCTTCCTTCTTTCCTTCCTTCTTTCTTTCTCTTTCTTTTCTCATTCCACTGTATGCAATCTTTAGTAAAATGTTGAACAGATGTCATAAGAATCGACATCTCTGCCTGGTTCCTGATTGTGAAGGATGGGATTGGAGGGCATATAGTCTTTTCCAATTAAACATAAAGTGAACTGCAGGATTTTCACAGATGCTTTATATGAGGTTGAAATACTTTCTTTTTTTCCTAGTTTTTTGAAAATTCTTATTGTGAATAAGGGCTGAAGTGTTTTTTCAAATGCTTTTTCTGTATCTGTTTTATATCATAGTAATATGATATGTTACATGTTTATTTTTAAGTGTTGTACCAAATTATTTTTTCCTGGGGAAAAACATCATTATCTTATTATTTAATTCTTTTTATATGTCAGTGGGTTTAGGTTTGTTGTTTGTTAGAGTTCTTATGTCTGTGTTAATGAGAGGAATTAAGCTGTATTTTTCAATTATTATGTTTTTGTCATGCTTCTATCTAATTTGGTATCAAATTAACAACAACCTTTTAAAATAACTTGAAAAGTGGCCTCTCTTTATTTGTCATTTTCTGAGAGTTTGTAAACCATTGGTATAGTTTATTCTTTAGTTCACTGATTCCGTGTGTGTGTGTGTGTGTGTGTGTGTGTGTGTGTGTTTGCCAGATAGAATCTGCTACTAATTTACTATAATATTTTTTCTTTAAGTTTTAGTTAATTTTCTTTTCAACTCTGAAACTTTTACTAGAGAATTTCAAAAATAACTTCCCTTTTTGAAGTGATTCTCTTCTTATTGAAACATTGTCATCATGGGATTTTAAAAATGTTTCTTAAAATTACCTTGTGTAGTTTTTCCCCCCCAATATGTGTGGCAAATCTGACTTATAGTTATTGTCTCCTAAGTCCAACATCTATGCACTTTCAGTGACAGTTTTTAATGCCTGATAAATTTTTGTTTGTAAACAGTAAAGTAAAACTTTACTGTTTCTTTTCATGTCTTAAAAATTTTCTTTGGTAACTGAACTTTTTTGTAAAATAATATTGCAACAACTGCAGATTCTGATTTTTTATCTCTCAAGAGTGGTTGTTAAATATTTGAATTTATTTTTTGTGTGCATAATAACTTGTCTGCATTAAATCTATAGATTCTGTTCCTCTTGTATGACTGCTAATGATGTTTCTGCTAGGTATTTATATAGATATATATCATATCTCTATGATATATGTCTATATAAATATATGTATATAAATATCTGAGCAGAATACACACACACATACACACACACACACATACAGTCATGCATCATTTAACAATGGGGATATATTCTGAGAAATGCATCAGTAGGTGAAAGATTATAGAATGTGCTAACACCAACCTGGATGGTACAACTTACTACTAACTTAGGCTGTATCATATAGCTTATTTCTCATATGACTGTGTGTGTGTGTGTGTGTGTGTGTGTGTGTGTGTGTGTGTGTGTGTGTAATGATTATTATTTTTTAGCCTGGCTTCCTAGGGTTATCTCTAAGTCTAAATACCAGATTGGTTTACTAGTCATTAATCTGGGGTTGTCTTCTGACATCTCAAAACAGTAAGTCTTATATTTTGTGACAGTAGATCCTTGTGGGTTGGGGAACGTTTTCAATACTTAGCCAGCTTTTGAGTCTGTCCCTTCTTTAATTTTGTATTGTATACTCATATGTCTTCTGCATATGAGCAGACTCACACTGAGGAATGTGTAAAGATTTTCAGCTCAGCTGGCTTGGTGGCTCAGCCTGTCATCCCGCGTCTTGGGAGGCGGAGGTGAGTGGATTGCCTGAACCTGCAGGTTTGAGACCCGCCTGGGCAACTTGGCGAGACCTCATCTCTACAATAAATCAAAAATCAACTGGCTGTGGTAGCGCGTGCCTGTAGTTCCAGCTACTTGGAAGGCTGTGGCGGAAGGATCGCTGGAGCCCAGCAGGTCGAGGCTGTGGTGGCTGGGAGAGGCCACTGCACTCCAATCTGGGCGACAGAGTGAGACTCCAACTCAAAAAAAAAAAAGAATCTTGAACTCTAAGTCTCCCTTACATAGAGGTTTGGAAGTTTATCAAGGACCTCAAAACTGTCTCATTTCTTGGATCTTCCTGATACATTTTTGGCTAATCTGTTATTTTGTTACTTGCCTAAACCAAAACCACAAACTTGTCCTTGCTGAGTCACTTGTCTTCAGTTGATTTGCCATCAATGTTGCTTATTATTGGTATTGCTCTTTGAGCATCATATATATATATATATACTTTTTTTTTTTTGAGGTGGAGTCTCACTCTGTCGCCCAGACTGGAGTACAGTGGCCGCTCCCAGCCACCACAGCCTCTACCTGCTGGGCTCCGGCGATCCTTCCGCCTCAGCCTTCCAAGTAGCTGGAACTACAGGCGTGCACTACCACGCCTGGCTAATTTTTTGATTTATTGTAGAGATGAGGTCTCGCCAAGTTGTCCAGGCAGGTCTCGAACCCGCAGACTCAGGCAATTCACTCACCTCAGCCTCCCAAAGCTTGGGATTTTGAGCATCATATTTTAAGTGGTCTACTTCAAGTCATGCCAGGCTCCTCCGGCAAAAATATTCATCTTCTTTTCTACTTTAGTAGAACTATCACACTGACCCAGCTGCAGGTGGGTGGGGGGATGGAAGAGGTCCCAATCGAGAGCGTCACAGACTCCTACTCTTCTTACTCAACATCCAGTCTTTTTGTTTTTTCTTCATAAACTACCACTTCTTAGTTAAATGTTTTCTTGGCTTAATTTCTAAAGTATGGCTGGCTGTAGTGTCCACTTTTATTACTCACTTTGCCACACTGGAAATACCACCTAACAAAAGTTCTTGGTTTTACTTTCTTATTTTTTAAAATAGTATCAGTTCTTACTACTGTAAACTGACACTTACAATATGGTATACTTTGTTCTTTGTCAATGAATATGCATAATACTATGGCAGTAAAGAGGAACTGAACCTATTTCACTTTGGAAAATAGGAAGAAGTTTTCTAAGAAGGTAAAAGGATACCTCATTTTATTGAACTTTGTTTTATTGTGCTTCACAGATATCTAGTCTTTACAAATTACAATTTGTGGCAACCCTGTGTTGAACAAGGCTATCAATGCCATTTTTCTAACAGTGTGTGCTTACTTTGTATTTCTGTGCCACACTCTGGCCATTTACTATTACATCTGTTATGGTGATCTGTGATCAGTGATCTTTTATGTTACTATTGTAATTGTGTTGGAGTACTATGAACTGCACCCATATAAGATGGCAAATTTAATTGAGAAATGTACGTCTTTTAACTGTTCAAACAACCTGCAATTTTCCCATCTCTTACTCTCTCTTCAGTTATTCCTATCCCCTTAGACAAAGCAATATTAACCTTAGGCTAATTAATAAACCCATAATGGCCGCTAAATGTTCAAGTAAAAGAAAGAGCCCAATATCTAGAATCTCATTTTAAATCTAAAGCTGGAAATGAGGAAGGCATTTCAAAAGCCAAGGTAGGTCTAAAGTTAGACCTCTTGTACCAGTTAGCCAACTTGTGAATGCAAAGGAGAAAAAAATTAAAAATGCTACTTTAAGGAGCACACAAATTATAAAAATGCTAAACAGACTTATTGCTGATTTAGAGAAAGTTTAAGTGGTCCAGATAAAAGATCAAGTCAATATTTCCTTAAGTCAAAGCCTAATCCAGAGCCTAACTCTCATCAATTCTTTGAAGGCTGAGAGAGATGAAGAAGCTGCAGAAGAAAAATTTGAAGCTAGTGGATTTTGATTCATAAAGTATAAGGAAAAAAAGCTGTTTTTATAAAAAAAACTTGCAAAATGAAGCAGCAAGTGTTGAGGTAGAGGCTGCAGCAGGTGATCTGAAAGATCTAATGAAGACCATTGATGAGGGTGGCTACATTAAACAGATTTTCGATGTAGGCAACTCAGCTTTCTATGGAAGTTGATGCCATCTAGAACTTTCCTGGCTAGAGAGTAAATGCATGAATTCAGATCTTCAAATAACAGGCTGACTGTCTTCATAAATTGAAGTCATTGTTCATTTACAGTTCTGAAAATCCTAGGGTCCTTAAGCATGATGCTAAATCTACTCTGCCTGTGTTCTACAAATGGAACAACAAAGTATGGGTGACAGCACATCAGTTTATAACATGGTTTATTTGATATTTTAAGCTCACTGTTGAGACCTGCTTCTCAGAAAACAAAGATTACTTTTAAAATATTACAATTCATTGACAATGTACCTTAGTCACCCAAGATCTCTGATAAAGATATACAAGGAGATTAATTTTGTTTTCATGACTACTGACACAACAGTCATTCTCCAGTCCATGAATTGAGACGTACTTTTGACTTTCAAGCCTTATTGTTTAAGAAATTCATTTTATATTTCCTACTATCACACGTAGTGAATCCTCTGATGAATCTGGGAAAAGTACACCGAAAATCTTCTATACAGGATATACAATTCTAGATGTCATTAATGAAAGATGTGATTCATGGGGGAAAGAAAAATTATCCATGATAACAGGAGTTTGGAAGACATTGATTCCAATCTTCATGAATGAATTTGAGGGGTTCAAGATTTCAGTGGAGGAAGTAACTGTTCATTTGAATTAGAGATGGAGCTCGAAGATGTGACTGAATTGGTGCATTCACATGATAAAACTTTAACAGGTAAGGAGTTGCTTCTTATAGATCAGCAAATAAAGTGGTTTCTTGAATTGGGGTCTACCTCTGGTATAGATGCTATGAACATTGTTGACATGACAGCAAGGATTTAGAGCAGGAGCCCTCAAACTTTTAAAACAGGGGGCCAGTTCACTGTCCCTCAGACCGTTGGAGGGGTGGACTATAGTTTAAAAAAAAAAAGGAATTTGTTCATAGTTTTTTTTTAAACGATAGTCCGCCCCTCCAATGGTCTGAGGGACAGTGAACTGGCCCCCTGTTTTAAAAGTTTGAGGACCTCTGATTTAGAGTATTACATACACTTATTTAACAAAGCAGCAGCAGGTATTGAGAGGAAGACTCCATTTCCATTAGAAATTCTAATGAGGGTGAAAGGTTATGAAACCACCTCTCATGCTACAGAGAAATTTTCCTTGAAAGGAAAAGTCAATCAATGTGACAAACCTCATTATTGTCTTATTTTCAGAAATTGTTACAGCCACCTCAACTGTCAGCAACCACCACCCTGATCAGTCAACGGTCATCAACATTGAAGCAAGACCCACTACCAGCAAAAAGATTGTTAGCATTTTTTGGCAATAAATTATTTTATATTAAAGTATATACATTTTTGGTGTAATTCTATTGTATACCTAATAGACTATAATATTGTATAAACATAGTCATAGTGTTCATGTGTACTTTTATTTGCACAAATTTGTGAATTGATTTATTGTGGTATTCACTCTACTGCAGTAGCTTGGAACCAAACTCATAATATCTCTGAGATATGCCTGTAATTTTCAATCTTTAATATAAAAATGTAGAAATTTATCTTAAATAGAATGTCAAAAAATGAATAAATTATATCAGTCAGAAGGAGTGGCATGTGCCAAGATGCAGAAGAAAGAAGGTAGAGACTTTTTGTGTTTATTACTATGATTCAGATAAAAATGGAAGGTTCGTGGATCTACTCACCAAAGACATACCCTTGACATAAATCTTCAAAGAAAAGGAGAGAAGAAATCAGATATATATGTTTGGAGTACTGGCAGCACCACAACTACCAGAAGAGGGAAGTGAGTTTGATGTCTGGAGTATATCTCTTGGATTGTCTTCTGCTCTGAACCAAAAGTCCCATGTCAGAGTCCTGTGGAAAGAAGAAATTCATACTAGAAAAATGGAGGAGGTGCTTTCACACTAAGCCACTCACAGTTTTGAGCGTATAAAACAGTATATTCCTCACCCCAGGGCTCTTGTAACACAGATGCTGATTGTCCCCTCTCTGTCCTTTTGATACCTGTCCAGAGGTTGTTCTAATCTCATGGCATCTGAAAGTTTAAAGTTATTCTGAAACAACAAAGATATTAATAAACTATAATAAGAATGTTTACATACTTACTGGTGAAATCTCTGCCTTTATTTCTTTACACTTCAATCTTTATCCAAGCTCAATTTCTCTGAATGAGAGAGATCACTGAAACAGTAAGAGTGTACTATTCAATAGGTTGAGTATTAAGAATCATTGAAATCTATAAGATTATTTTCTAATAAATTTTTTTGAGAAAATTATTTTAAAACAAAATTTAAAATCTCAACATTGAACTCTCTTGGTTAGTGATGGCAACAAGGACTTGTAAGCCAAGTATAATACTTTATAAATGGAAATAAATTAAGTGTAACTTAGAATAAAAAAGTCAGAGTACATTGTAGAAAATACATATATGCTAAGATAAATAAATTACAATAAATGTGTCACTGTATACTCTTGGGTCCTTATGTCATAGTCAGTGTGACCTTATTGAAGTCCAGCCTTCTTGCTTTTTTCTCCTAAAATAAATTTGACTTTCAAAGCCTATTAACGAATCTAACATTTTATCTGTTATTCACTTGTGAGCAATACAAGGCTCTTTGACTAGGCCACGTTGAAACTATTTACTTTTGTAAAATCATCAAAGGTCACAAATAAAATTTTGTTTAATTTTTGGACAGAGTTACTTTTACTTTTGAATTAGGGTAATAATTATAAGATGACGATTTACAGAACAGTCAAAATCAAATGAAATTGCAATCCCCACTGTGGGGTAAGGAAATAAGGAAGAATAGAATGTTCACCAAGTTTCAGGGCTACATATTCAGGTTCAAGCAGTAGCAGACCTAGTTGTGTAATAGACCCTGGGGAAAGGAATTTGACATACTACCACATTTCACTTTTACTGTGTAATTTATAAACAAATTTGTTGGCATGCAAATTATAACTTGTCCTGAAAATGTCTTTCACTAATTAAAGCTTGCAAAAGCCTGGGAAGGGTTGAATAATTAATACAATGCTGGCATGTTTTTTCGTTAAGTGAAGTATTATCAAGTTAGATGTCAAGATTAGAGAATATGAACTACTTAAAAACACATTTTAGTTTTTAAATTCTCTTTACTTTGGAATTGTATCCTGAGGAACATTATGCAAGGATGACTCCATAAAATCTTCAGTGTCAGGAGCCTGTTAGATGCCACACCACATGCAAGCTGTTCCTGCCTTGCTTCCCTTCAGCTCTGTGTTGGGCTCAGCCAGCCAGAGTGTTCATATTATTATTGGTCATTTTCATTTTTTCCTTGCGTTGGTTACATAATGACAGGATGTGGTGAAAAGTGCATAGGGCATGGAATGAGATAAGCCTGATAATCATGTGACATTGCAGTGATTGCTTTTTAGCTTTCTGAATACATTTATTTATCTCTAGGTCATTAAAGAATCATACAGATTTAATTTAATAATTTAATTATTGATGATAGTAACTACTCAAAATAATCTCTCCATTTTGTTGTGTTTGGGCAATCATATATTAAGCAGGTAACAAAATCATGCACTTAATAATGAATAAAGAGGGTGATGACAACTGGGAAATTGCATGAAGATGAAAGATTGTCACATGCAGGGGTCTTTAGCTTTTTTTAAATTTTATTTTTTCTTTATTTTAAAGATGTGGGGTACAATTCAGGGTTAGGTATACAAATGTTCATTATGCAGGTACTCTTGTTGATGAGATGTGCCCATCCCTCCCCAGCAGTTTCCCTCAACTGCCAATTCCCACCCCCCTCCCCTGGCAGTATCCCACTACTGCCGATCCCTTTCTTATAGTCTTATGATAATTGTTCAAGATCTGCTTATGAGTGAGAACATGTGATACTCTGTTCTTTGTTTCTTTAATAGATCACCGAGTATGATCAACTCTAAATTCATCCAAGTTGCTGTGAAGTCCATATGTTTGTCCTTTATGACTGCATAATATTCCATTGTGTATATGTACCACATTTACCACATTTTAAAAATCCAGTTCAGCTTCAATGGGCAGCATGGTTGGTTTCATGTTTTTGCTATTGTGAATAGAGCTGCAGGTATCTTTTTGGTAGAAGGAATTGAGTTCCTCCAGGTATATTCCCAATAGGGGGATTGCTGGGTCCTATGGAAGGTCAATTTCTAGTTCTTTCAGAAATCGCCACACTGTCTTCCAAAGAGGTTGCACTAGTTTGCCTTGCAGTGTAGAAACATTCCTTTTCCTTGCCAGAATCCGTTTTTGTTTGGGTTTTTTTTGCTTTTTTAAAATTAATGATGGTCATTCTTACTGGGATTAGGTGATATCTCAGTGTCGTTTTGATTTACATTTTTCTGATGATTAGTGATGCTGAGCACTTTATCATGTGTCTGTTGGCTGCCCATATGTCTTCTTTTGAGAAGTATCTATTCATGTGTTTTGTCCACTTTTTAATGGGGCTGTTTGCTTTTTTCCTTTAGTCACGTTTGAGTTCCTTGTAGATCCTAGATGTTAGGCCTTTGTCAGATATAGTTAGCAAAAATTTTTCCCAATCTCTGGGGTGTCTCTCTACTCTCTCAGTGATTTCTTTGGCTTTGCAGGAGCTTGTCAGTTTGAGGAGGTCCCACTTTTCTATCTTATCTCTTATGGCATGGGCAATTGGGGTTTTGATAAGGAATTGGTTTCCAATTCCAGTTTCCATAAGGGTGTCTCCTGCATTTTCTAAGGTTCTTATAGTTTGAGGTTTTAAATTTAGGTCTTTGATCCATTTAGAGTTAATTTTTGTGTATAGTGATATGTAGGGGTCCTGTTTCAAGCTTCTGCATGTATCAACCAGTTTTTCCAGCATCGTCTACTGAATAGGTTCTCTTCTCCCCAGTGGTTACTGTTGGAGGCTTTGTCAAAGATGAGTCGGTTGAGAAATTGAGGATTTGCTTCTGTAATCACTAACTTGTTCCATAGGTCCGTATGCCTGTTCTTGTACCAATATCAGGCTGTTTTGATTATTGCAGACTTATAGCAAAGTTTGAAGTCTGGAAATGTCATACCTCCTGCTTTGTTTCTTTTGTAAGTCTTGTTTTAGCTGTTCGTGGCCATGAATGTTTCAATATGAGTTTCTGTATTTCATTTCCAGGTCTGAGAAGAATGATGTTGGTAATTTAATGGGTATTGTGTTGAATCTGTAGATTGCTTTTGGTAGGATGGACATCTTAACAATGTTGATTCTTCCAATTTATGAGCATGGAATATTTTTCCATTTGTTTTTGTCTTCTTGTATTTCTTTGAGCAGTATTTTATAGTTCTCATTGTAAAGGTCTTTCACTTCTCTGGTTAGGAAGATGTTGAGGTATTTCATTTTTTTGTGTGTGGCTATTGTGAATGGGATTATGTTTTTTCATTTGGTTCTCCTCCTGTTTCCTTGTTGTTGGTGTATAAAAATGCAACTGTCTTTTACATTTTTTTTTTTGTATATCAAGACTTTGTCAAAGTCCTTTATCAGTGCAAACAGGTTTTTGACCAATTCCCATGGATTTTTGAGGTATAGAATTATGTCTTCAGCAATGAGGGATGACTTGACTTCCTCTTTTCCTAGTTGGATAACCCTGATTTCTTTCTCTTGTCTAATTGCTCTAGCAAGGACTTCCAACACAATGTTGAACAGGAGGGGTGAGAGTGAGCAACCTTGTCATGTTCCACTTTTCAGAAGAAATGTTTTCAGTTTTTGTTCGTTTAGCAGTAGGCTAGTTGTGGGTTTATCATAGAGGGTGCTTACTATTTTGAGGTATGTTCCTTCTATATTGAGGTGTTCCAGAGTTTTTATCAAGAAGGGATGCTGGATTTTATCAAAAGCTTTTTCTGCATCTAATGGTATCATCATGTGGTTCTTCTTTTTACATCTATGGATGTATTAAATTACATTTATGGTCTTGCAGATGTTGAACCAGCCCTGCGTCCTGGGGATGAAGCATACTTGGTCATGGTGTATGATTTTTGAGATGTGTTTTTGGATGAAATTTGCTAGAATCTTGTTGGGGATTTTTTCATCTATGTTCACAAGGGACATTGGCCTGTAGTTCTTTTTTGTTGTTGTTGTTGTTGTTGAATCATTACCCGCTTTAGGTATCAGTGTGATATTAGCTTTGTAAAACAATTTGAGGAGAATTCCATCTTTCTCAATTGTAATACTTTCAATAGGATTGGTATCAACTCCTCCTTGTGTGTATTGTAGAATTCTGCTGGAAATCTATCCGTTCCAGGGCTTTTTTTTTTATAGGTAGTTTTCTTGTGACAGTTAATTTCCTGGGTTGTTACTGGTCTATTTGGTGTCTCAATGTCTTCTTGTTTCAATCTTGGGAGGCTGTATGATATCAGAAAGTCCTCCATTTCATTTAGGTTATCACGTTTTTTTCCATACAGGTTTCCATAGTAATCTCTGATAATCTTTGTATTTCTTTGTTGTAAGTTGTGATTAGATCTTTGTATTTCTGATTGAGTTTATTTGGGTTTTTTCTCTCTTTTTCTTGGTCATTCTGGCTAGGGTCATTCTTTTTCTAGGTCATTCTTGTTAATTCTTTCAAAAAACCGTCTTTTGCTTTGTTGATGTTTTCTATGATATTTTTGTCTTCTGTGTCCTGTATTGGGGCTCTTATTTTGATGATCTAGATTCTTTTGCTCAAGTTAGGGTTCTGGTGATCTTTTCTTTTCAGCTCCCTTATATGATTTTTTAGGCTTTCCACTTGTTATCTTTACGTTTTCTTGATGTGTGTTTGTAGAAATATAAATTCCCTTCTTAGAACTGATTTTATGGCATCCCAGAGGTTTAGGTGAGATGTTTCTTCATTTTCACTTGTTTCCAGGAATTTTTTAATTTCTGCCTTGATATCAGTGTTGACCCAGTAGTTGTTCAGCATCATGCTACTTAGTGTCCATGTCTTTGTAGGCTTTGGGTGAACTTTGTTGGTGTTGATATTTATTTTTATTCCATTGTGGTCTGAGAAGGTGCATGGCAATATTTCAACCTTATGGAATTTGTTTATGCTTGGTTTATGACCGAGGATATGATCCATCTTGGAGTAAATTCCACGCGGTGATGAGTAAAATGAATATTCTGTGGTTGTTGGGTGGGATATTCTATAGATACCTAGATCTTCCACTGGTTTTTCCTCATTTGTGACAGATCTCTTGCTCTTCTCTTTAGTCTGTTATTCATTGACAGTGGGAAAGGCTTTCACTTCTGATATTTGCTCAACCCTCTATTCTTCCCTAATCCAGGTTCTGGCTTTGTTATATTTTGAAATAGGACTGTGGGTGGGAAGCTTTGCAGTCTCTTGTAGTTTTGAAATTCGAATAAGTAGAGGATGGGAAGCTAGGATTCAGAAACTGATTGCAAATCACAATTTTCACTGATTGTGGTATGTGTTCCCTGAGACCCACTCCCTACCACCACTGTATGTGACAATGCAGTGGGTCTGTATGTGTACCCTCTGAGTCCAAGATACAGTAGCAGCAATGAGGAGAACAGAGGAGAAAAGAATGAAATATGTAGGACAAAAATTTAATAAATAAAAAAATTGAATTCATATATATTCACACCCACCTTAAACTATAAAAAAGAGAGGAACAAAACAGCTGAAACAAACAACAAAAAACAAAATAAACTGAAAGATGAGCACTCAGTCATTCACATACACACATAAACAGAAAACAAAAAGCAAAAGAAGATATAAAAAATAAAAGAAAAAAAGGAGGGGATGCAGATCAAACCCTCACATATACATTTATACTCAAAGGGAAAATATTAACAAATAGAAAAAGTAAGAAAAAGGCAAACAATTTTTAAAAATTTAAGAAAGAAAAAAAAATCTTGCCCTCTTATGGCAGGTTCTGTAATTGTTCCTCTCATCTGCTTCTCTGCAGAGCTTCTGTCTCTTTCACTCTCTCCCCAGTGTCTGGACCAGGGAAGGAGGAGGGTCAGTGGGAGTGGGTGGGACTGCAGTCCTCCCCTCCCACTCTCATATGGTCAGCGGGTCCTCTCTGGTGGAGAAGTGCCGGATTGTCTCTTCCCCAGGTAGGTATTGTGGGGGAGAGGGCGCCCCAGTCAGGCCTATCCTGGAATGGAGTTCTCCTACTGTGGCTGCTGTCCAGGCTCCACCTGAAATTGCCCCTCAGTTGTGCCCCAGCCACGTGGGTCTGATGTTCAGGAGTACTGGGGAGGAGGGGGTTGGGTCAGTCCCAGACTCACCACGGATCTCTTTGGAGGTCTTCCTCCTCTTTTTCTAGTCACACCCTTTGTCTCATGCTGAATCAGTGTAGGGGGTGGGCGTCTGAGACTCAGCACTCAGCTTGTCGCTCAGGAGTTTGTGCTTTCAGAATATTCCCTCTGGGTCATGATCAACCCCTGACTGATCCGCCAGTCACAGAGATTGAGTCTGTTGCTCCATAGTGAGCAAGTCAGAGCACTTTCCTGCCCCGTTTTCTAGATGGTGGCAGGGTGCCTCTTTCATCTTCTCTGGAGGTACTCTGCCTCTGGGTTCCCTTTGCAGCCCTTGCTGCTAGTGTCACACCCGGCGCGGAAGTGATGAGGCAAAGTCAGGAGCCAGCAGTCTCTTCCCACCACTTCTTTGCAGGAAAACCTTTGTCAGTTCAAAAAGGTATGGATCTCGGCTTCTGAAACCCCGAAGTGCTAGGGACCATGCAGAGCAGCTGCAACACAGGCAGCTTCACCAGGAGGGCCCTGGCCATTTGCTCATGAGCTCCCGCTTAGTCTCTCCCAGCATATTCTTTCCCAGGAAGGGTTTTGTTGATTTCCAAAAAGAAAGGAAGAAAGAAAGAATAAAAAATGGTGCTTAGCTTCTTTGTCCCGGGAATCGCTAGTGTCCAAGTCAAGCAGCTGTAGCGCCAGCTGCTGCACCAGGAGAGCCTGGCTTCTTGCTCCTGAACCCTCACTCAGTCAGTCACTCACACACCCACTCACTCAGCCACTCACACGCCCACTCACTCACTGACGTGTACACAAAATTTTCCTTACACTCACTCACTCACACTGGGGTTCGCGTAGTCTGACTGGCTTGGCCGTCGTCTTCCTGACACCTCCAAGCTTTTAAAACGGAGGAGATTTATTCTGTTTTATCTCAGAAAATAGACAATTGCTACATGTCTTATCATAGAAAATATTCGGCTTTAGCAAATAATAATAATGATATCTTCAAATAGCTATCACTCGATGACTCATTTTGATTTGCTTTAGGTATGCAGTAAGAGGAATTTTTTCCTGTTGGAAGGGACTGGCTAAGCAATAAGAAGTAACAGTTATTATAATAATAGTAACTGAGTATCAGCTCAAATATTTTTGTTTAACTTGGAATTCCACAGACTGGAAATTCCTGTCACACAGTAGACATTTAACAAATATTGTGGAACTAAATTCATGGGTTTCTTTATTACTTCAGTGTAGATCTCATGATCCACACTTTTCCCACTCCCAGAAACATATATATACACTTATATACACACCTGCAACTCTCCTAGAGAAGAAGGGATTTTAAGTTGTCAATATAGTTTTATTTATCTATTTATTTATTTACTTACTTACTATAATGAAGGATATAGTGATATCTTGAACTAGGGCAGAAAAACTGTCCTCAAAGTTTAAGACTACTTGTGTGTGTGTGTGTGTACATATACGGCTTTGTAAGTCATACAATCAAATTTTCATTGATGGAAAGAATATAAAAATTGTATCTAATACATGGAGTCATTTTATCTTTATCATGATTCAGAACATTCATTTGCAGATACTTTGAGGAGCACAAGCTATGCCTTAATCACTTTTCATTTTGGGAAATAAGAAAGAAAGGGGGCTAGTAGGAGGTGCACCAGGGCTATCTTCAGAATGAATAATCCATTCTCGACCTACATGATTCTAATAAAGTCTGTATATTCTCACATTGCCAAACTATTTATTACTTTTGTATGTTAATGTGATTATTTTATATGTTATGGGGGAAACTACATGTTAGAGGGGAAACAGTTTCCATTCCTCTCTGCTTAATATTAGATGTGTTTATCTTCAAAAACACAGACAATGATTGCAGAATAGGAAAGAGCTATATTTGGTCAGTGAAAATCAGTGATGACACTAATTTACCCATGCACAATATGACCACATTGATTTATTTGAGTGACTGATTAATATCACTGCATATATGAGTAGGTTTACTCATACAATAATATTTCTATGAATATCAATGTTATTTTAAAATAGTAATGATTATAAATAAAGGTGGAAGAAAGTATGTGGCAGACAAATTCTGACACAGAAATTCCAAGGCTGATCCAAAGTGATATTGTAAGTTACACGAATTTTTGAGAACGTCTAACAAGCCTATTGATAGAGTCCATGAGGTTTCAACAGCTGGTAATTAATCCAGGCAGAAGCAAAATTATTTTGAGGCAGAAAGAGAATGGAAACCACTACTCCAGAGCAAATGGTAGACAAGACGACATAGACAACGGGCTAAAATTTGTTGGAGCATGTATGAGGACTGGTGATAGGCCAGGAATTAATCCTGTGGATGTTCGTTTCATGGGGATCACTAAATAGGAGGCATCATGGCCATGTTAATGTCTAAAGGTCTCGCCTGCATTAGTTGTTTTTGTTTGCTTTTGTTTGTTTATTTATATTTTTGTTCATTTAGTTCATTGTGACGATTGGGAGAAACGTTTGTACTGTGTGCTTCTCAGAGCTCATATTTGGGTATTCTGTGGTATTTCTTTTGGCCATTTTTCTTCCTTTACAGACAAAACTGACGCAGTATGAGAGTATATTTCTTTAGATGGTCTGTTAGCTCAAAGCAACTGAGAATCTTTATGCTTTCCCAATATTTCAATGTATCCAAGGCATGTGTTGTGCAGCTTGTATATAGGTTTTTCATTATCACCAAATTATATAATTGTTTATGCACTAATCTCAATCAAATATTGAAAATAAAATCAGCTAGTAAATATTTTGGAAAAGTAATTGATCCTTACCATTTCTTTAAATTTGAATATTTATAAAATGTATAAAGTAAGATAAACTTAAATTGCAGAATATTGTTTGCTAAGATGGCAGATATCCTAGTATAAACTTTTGATCTTTGTAATTCCCATTTTACTTGAAGAGTACATTCAAGAAAAAAAAATAAATTAATCCATTGAGTATATAACTTTTAAGCTATTAGTCTAAGTTTAATTGTACATACATACTGATCCTAATTCTAATGAGATACTTTTAAGTGAGTTTGTACTTATATCTTGAAATAATTTTTGTGCATCTTTGATTTTTTATTATAATATCTTAAAAATTTCCCTTAATCATTGCAAACAATAACTTTAAGTGAATAAACAGACAACTAAAAGTTACTCTGAAATGGCAAAAATGATAAGAGGTATTATCATCACTTTATAAAGATTACTAATCTACCATTGCACATTATACAGTTAATAGGAAACTTTCCTGAACTGAATCTTTTTGAAAATTTAATTAACCTAAAAGCAGTGGCATCTGCAGTGTATAGGGGGTGAAGGTCTTGTCAAATGGGGGAGAGAATATGAAAAGAAACATTCAGAGAAACTTGAAACTCCACTTTGTGACAAGATGATCAAACCTGTAAGAGAGAAAAAAAAAAATCAGTTGTGTAACTTGGAATAAACTTTAGACCTTTAAAGGAAAAACAGTGGTTGAGGGGAAATAGATTCAAATATACTTTCATGGAGAGAGTAAGACTTTAACTTAGCCTTAATAAATAGGTAGAATTTGGATGAAATAGGAGAAAAAGAAGAGAAAATAGATATTGTTTTCCTATGTCTTACTGAATTGCCCCCACCCCATTTCACTAAGGGATGACTGTTTTAATGGGCTGAATCCCAAAACCACAGTACTGAATCATTGTTGAGACTTACATTTGCAATGCACCAAAATATCAATGACAATAGGATTACTGCAGCCACTTTTCTTAAAACTAAGAGCGGAGTCATAAATATTTCTGTGTAGCTAATGAGCTCATCTATAGAAAGAATTAAAACATGAAGAAGTAAGAAGAATAACTTCCATTTTTTTTGTTATGAATGTCACTTCAGTAAGTCACTGATACAAAAGAGGGAAAACCGTGGTAAAAATTACCAATTGTCAATTACATTAAATCTCATGAATTTTCAACATATGGATTAAAGCTTTTTGTAATCTCCCTCAAGGAATTCTATTCTTGGAAAATTCCATGCCTTAAATTTCCACTGAACATGACACTCAGTGGATAGGGGAAGGGGTCTGAGTTAGACTGTGCAGTAAAAGCATGTGTTTTTGGTTTACAATGTGTCCTCTTGTGGTCCTTCTCTCTCTCTTTTTATTTTTATTTTTTTGAGTTGGAGTCTCACTCTGAAGCCCAGGCTGGAGTGCAGTGGCATGCTCATGGCCACTGAAGCCTTGACCTGCTGGACTTAGGCGATCATTCTGCTTCAGCCTTCCAAGTAGCTGTAACTACAGAGTCCATCATGCCCGGCTGGTTTCTGTGACTTATTGTAGAGATGAAGTCTCACCAAGTTGCCTAGGCTGGTCTCGAACCCCTGGGCTCAGGCAATCCTCTTGCCTTGGCCTCCCAAAGTGCTGAATCACTGTGCCCGGCTAGTCTTTTTCTTTTAATGGTGCTTCTACCTACCCCATCCATGTCCTAGCGGAACCCTACTTTCTTTTGATATCAAAATGAATATTAAATTAAAAATCAACTACATTAATTGACAATGCATTTCAATTCAATATTACTTTCTCCTTTGATAATTTAAAAAAAAAATTCAGAGAATATTTTTTTCAGACACTTATGTCATATATTATCTAGGAAGTTGGTATGCAATGATAAACAAGGAGCAGTTGGGTCTCATTAAGATACCAAAATTGTGTTAAAAATTAAAATACTTCAAATGTGAATAATCAACCAGAATGTTGAAGAATTGTGTACATTTGGGAAGCTGTCTTAGTGCCAACTGACATACTGTCGGACTGGTGACTGAACAGGACTGGTCTGAAATTCACCACCTTGAGGACCTGTGGATAGCTTGAGCAGGGCAAGCTAGAATTCAAAGATAGATCTACCGTCATTGCAGGCATGTACCACTGATATTTGTTTTAAGACAGTACTTGTGAGTGAAGGACAGCAAGAGGAGGATGCAGCAATCGCAAGGAACTGCAATAATTTTGATAATAGGGAAGTAAAATTGTTACAGGCGAAAAGAGGCCATTTTTGGTTATATTAAAACAGTCATTTAGAAAAGACTTAGACACTCATATTAAGCTGAGTTGGACTAAACATTGATGCCATTAAATTTAAAAATGAACATTTTTTTCCTTGTTTACCCTTCATTATCCTTGGATCTAGTAACTGTTGCTGGTACTGAAGGAAACATAACCGTCTTCATTGAGTTCCCTGATAAGCAGAAAACACACACAAAAAAAACTGAATATCCCTGGAAAAGCCTCTACTGGACCTAGATTAGAAATGAATTCTGCCAAAACTTTCTAAAACTCAGAAATGTGTTTGTTTCCTTAGTCTCTAAATGACAATGGTTTTCTTTCATGTCTTTGTTTTAATTTTATGTATAATGTTCAATCAAGCCTGTGAACCAGAACTCCCTGAATAAGCAAAAACACTGTAACCAACTAGAAAGTACGCAGCCCCAAATCATTCACGGTAATTGAAACTTAGAAGAATGGCAGAACTGATGTAATTTGAGCACTGGTTTGTGACAGTAACTGTTTGGGGTCTAGACACTGATTAAAAATGAAACTGAGTAGTGATTGTAAGACACGTAATCATTATTAATCAGTAGTGGGGAAAATATAGGAAACTACGTTTTATTATAAATACTTGATGAATAATCTACTTAAATGAACAGGTTTTGGGTGGACACACAGCCTGTTCTCTGATCCCATTTCAGAATAAAACTCCTTACTTCTCTCTGTTTTATGCCTCTCATATTTGATTGACTGTTAGGGAAGTAGTGGATTGTTGGATTGAACAGTAACAAAATCAATACCTGAGAAGGAGATCACATGACAACCAAAAGGAAAAGGTAAAAAAGAAGTGGTTTCTCAGGTAGAAATAGCAAGGAGAAGTTACAGTCTAATAGTAACAAAAATATGGATAACCAGGAATGATCAGATTAAAAATAGAAAAATACAGCCTTGATATTGGGAGTGTTAAGATATCCACAACTGTTAGATCTCTATAAATAAGGGAAAAAATAAGGACATTGTAACTTGGTGACAGCACCTCTGTGACTTTTATTTTCCTTAGCTTAATCTTTTTATTAATCTTGTTCTCATAAGATATTTCAGTATTATTTACCTATTTGTGATTCTCTAAAAATGTGCTGAGACATAATCACAATCAACTCTGCTGAGTAATTACATATTTCACTAAAACACATGTATAGAAAGTCCAATTTATATGTGAGGCTTTTGTGAGTTGTATTAATGTGAGTCTGCCTCCTATAGCTCAAGGTTGGGAGTATTATTCATGGCTTTCAGGGCCAGAGCCAAATATGAGAAAATTGCAAGAAAGTAGTGTCACCTGCGAGACCCTGCCAGGCAGCCAGCCTAGAGTTTCATAGCATTTCTTTCTTGTGTGAACAAATGGTACATAACTTAAAAAAGATAATAAAGTAGGTACTTGCTTGAAAAGGTAAAATTGCAATGTATAACAAAATCTATATCCCTAATAAAAAGCTATGGACATGGGTTACACTCATTTGGAGGACTCTTGATATCTCAAGTAATAAAAGGGAAGGATAAGTGAGCGAATGTTCCCATTGAAGCCACTAAACTGGATAGCTACTATCCAGTGGTGACAAGATAGGAATAAAACCCATTGCTAGTGGTCCTATTCAACTAAAAGAAACAAAAGTTTAAGAAAGCTCTGATATTCTTGATCTGTGATTCTAATATGACTATTGAATTTGGAGAAAATGAAGAGAAAACTGCCACTCCTAAACTATTCTTAAACAATGAAAAATACAAGTAAAAGTTGGGATGACAGAACCCGTTTATAAGTTTTTAAGAAATATTCTAGTTAAAAAGCCCTAGATTTTCTCCTCTTAAAAACTGTAGTCATCATCTCTTATTTATCATTTTTATCTGGTATATTAGATAAGAGATGCATGTAGATACTTAAGAGGCTAATACAAATTTAGACACTTTTATTTCAAATGCCTTGGAAGGGAAGACAAGAAAATACATCTAAAGAGACCAATGTTATTACACAAAGAACTCATGCTCTTGAACCTTAAAAATAAATTTAAAAATAATAAGTAAATGAAAATAAAAATATAAGGCATACCCCAAATAATTATTTGTATAAATCTAAATCTTAAATATCTTGAGAATTTGGAAAATGTAAACAAAATGAGAAATGGCTGGTTTTCAGGGAACAAAGGCAACTAAGACAAGAACATGAAACTTGTGCAAGAGACTCAGAAAAATTAGTCACTTCTGTTTTTTGTTTCTTCTCTGACAAGTAAGACAAATTTCAGGAGGAAAATTGTAAAGCAAATCTTCTATTAAAAAGTTAGACACTTAAGATTGAGGTAATTCTAAAAAATAACAAGCAAAACAAAACAAAACAAAAAACCACAGCTAGATGCTCTAAATGAATTCAATTCTGCAGCAATTTTTAATGGATTTTATATAGAATCCATCTACCTCTCTTTCCTGAAAATAGGTTCTACCCATTCATACTCAAAGGTGGATGAATCAGAAAGAGCCAATCACAGCATTCCAGCTTTCTTAATATAATGTATTATAATCCCAATCTAGCTACATGTTTTTCTTTCCTAGACAGCCGAAAAGATAGGTTTTCTATTGTCTGCTGAGTGAAGAAACTGGATTTGTGATCATGAAAATAAAACCCATTTATACTGAAAGAGTAAAAGTCAATCAGAATAAGAATTAGTTCTTATTGTCACTGGGTTCCCAATTCTAGCCCTTTACTTCTTGAGAGCATCCCTTTCTTCAATTCTGTGAATCTCAATATCAATAAATTTTGCATCCTTCATCTGTGTGCATTTAGGCCAGTTTAAGCTAAGTTTACAATACTGGAAACCAAAAGGAATTCATAACACAATAATAACAACAAATCCAAAGTCGAAAAAAGAACAACAAAAATAAACAAAGCAATCATCACCAAGTTGAGTATTATCTTTGATTAATACAAAAGAAAAACAACCTTGTATATAAAGCTGATGAATGATGATGGAGTGTCTTTGAAAATTTATGTAAAATTAAAGAAATGAGGAAAACCATAAAGAGCTCAGGTGTTCTGACTTATTTTTGGCTACCACGGAAAAAGCAGAGCGTTCCTATATGCTTCCAAAATGAGTGACAAAGGACTCTTTCTACATGCAACCTCTCTTCCAAGTACTCTGTCAGAAAAAATGTAAATATACATATATATGTACATATATATATTTATTTGTAATTGTAAATGCACACAAATATACACATACATTTATTTGGTTACTTATTTATTCTCACAGAATAAAATGTACTGTCATGGAAGCCTTGACTAGTGTAATCCATTAACTGACTTTTTTACTGGGGAACTACTTCTTTCTCTTCATAATTCTCTTCCCTTCAGCTTCCTTCTGGAGAGTTCCTTTCTTTCTTTGTCTTTCAAGTCATGGTTATCAGATATTTTGCTTTAGTTTGCTTGTAAATTAATCTCCCCTTTATTACATTTTCTTTTTTTGTTTTTGAGTTGGAGTCTCACTCTGTTTCAGGCTGGAGTGGAGTGGTCCTTTCATGACTACCGCAGCCTCCATCTACTAGGCTCGGGTGATCCTTCCACCTCAGCCTTCCAATAGCTGGAACCACAGGCATGTGTCACCATACTCAGCTAATTTTTCTGATTTATTGTAGAGATGATGTCTGCCATGTTGCTCAGGTTGGTCTTGAACCCCTGAGCTCAAGCAATCCTCTCGCCTCCACCTCCCATATATTTTCATAATAGTTAGTAGAGCTATCTAGAATCTTTATCTCCCAGGAGTCAGAGGATTAAGACTCTACTTGAGACTTTTAAATAATCCATGAATCTAAGTGGGAGCATGTATATATTATCAATTATTTATGCTTCTGTCAGTGATGGTCAGTGCATCCTGAAAGATCCAACTTTTTCCATCTGGCATGCTCTCATTTTACGGTGCTTTTTTTCACATTCCTCAAATCATGATTTATATTTATAATTTGCGTGTACATATTATTAAATACAAGAAACATATTACCTAATTGTTATTTATATAATGCATCTGTATATGAAAACAGAAGATAAACTTTAAAACTCTAATCTCAAGGATGATGCTATTTTATGCATTAGTTTTCTATTGCTGCTATAACAAATTACCAAAATGTAATGGCTTAAACAGCACAGATTTACCGTTTTACAGTTCTGGAAGTCAGAGTCCAAAATGGGTCTGTGAACTCTCAGCATCAGAACTAATCACTGCTACTCTTGAGTTCCAGTTCACTGTTCCCATCCCACTGAAAATCTCTCTTGAGCACTAAACACAGATGAACCCTGGAGTCTCTCTCAGAAGGAAACCTACTTTTCCTCAAACAAGAATATTGGGAGCATGCTGAATCTTCTACAAAGATTGAATTCAACAAAGTTAATTTTCAAAAATATGTTTAATGCTTAATTACACAGCAGAGCCTTCAATTAAACTTCCTCCCAAATCTAGCCTCCCTGCCAGATTTTCTAAAAAAAAAGAAATGCTTGTCTTTGTCTCTCCAGGGATATCTTCTTAATGCAAGCCATTCAACTTCCAAGACTTTTCAAGTATTTAGATTTTGAGGGTACTTACAACGTTTAAAACTGACAATAGGCTCTGCAGATTCAAAATTAAATAAATTTTACATATTGATTAGGGTAAGCTCAGTCCCTATCAGAGGAAAATAAAAATAATTGAGGAGAAAAATGCAGAATACCATGAACATATTACAAATCATTTAAATAGGAGGTGAAAGAGATTAATCATTTACATAGGAGGTGAAAGAGGCGAAAAGTTATTTAAATAGCATATCACTGATTTAACACAAAAGAGTAACAAAATATAAACTTAAAACTAAAAAAATTCCTCTAATTCTTTTTTAATATTCTACTTCTTTTTTCAATAATTTATTAAGAAAAATTTCAAATATACAGAAAAGTAGACAGGCTTTAACAGTAACACCCATGTACTCACCTCACCTCTGGATTCTGCAATTAACACTTTAATGTTTGTATGTGTGTGTATAA